>NC_060086.1:10225309-10441707 GCF_922984935.1 Meles meles
TTGTTCTTCTTGCTGAACCTGGTTCCACAACACAAGTTGGAAACAAGTGAGGAAACATAAAAACCACAAGAGCTACATATTTGGGGGTCTCAACCAGGGGTACATAGGAAATTTGATGGGCTGGTTACAGAAGTCCTGCTATGATACTCTGCTGTGGTCGTTGCTACAGGTCATTGGATACCCCTTCCCCTATGGGGACATTCAGTCTTGTTGAAGAGATGGGATAAATGCTTTTGAAAAGATGTATCTTAAACACTCGAATTATATTCAACATGGTGAGATGTTCACCCTCTGAAAGGCAAGAAATGAGCCTGATTGAAGGAAATGTAGGATCTCACCTACACTGACTGACATTGGTCTTATATCCATAGAGAAAGAAAGCAGGTCAAATGCCTCCCATGGTTTACATTGTTATTTTTTTCCTTTACCTCCTTACCCTCCTGCTAGGACCACCCCAACCGATTTTCAGATTATTTACATAGGCATATGATACGACTCCACTATAATCATACTCACAATTATGAATAATCACTCTAATTACTGAGTTTTTGTCTATCTGTCCCACAAAGCTATAAATTCCTTAAAGGTTAGAACTATAATTTATTCACAATTCATTCCTCCATATTTATATCAATGAAAAGTGATAATGGCATTGTGGTGAGGTACTATTTAAAACTCACTATATTATAGAGAAGATACTAGAATGTTAACTGTTGATATGCTTTAATGTAATACGGAAAACAGATAAGGAATTATAACAGTGCATGGATGGAGCAGCTGATAAGGGTTGGTGTTTGTTGGGCAGGTGATGGGCACAGATAGATTCATGTAAAGTATTTCATAGACTTGTGTCTATAGAATATGTTTTACATGTGTCAAAATTTCTCCACAATAGGGGCACCTGCATGGGTCAGTTGGTCAAGCATCTGTCTTCAGCTCAGGTCATAATCCCAGGGTCCTGGGATCAAGCCCCATGTTGGGTTCCCTGCTCAGTGGGGAGCCTGCTTCTCACACTCCCTCTCCTTCTGCCCCTTTCCCCACTTGTGCTCTTTTTCCCTCTCTCTCACTCAAATAAAATCCTTTTTTTTTTTAAGATTTTATTTATTTATTGCACAGAGAGAGAGACAGAGTGAGAGGGAACCCAAGCAGGGGGAGTGAGAGAGGGAGAAGAGAGGGAGAGAGGTGAGCAGAGGCAAGGCATGAGGCTCGATCCCAGGACCCTAAGATCATGACCTGAGCCGAAGGCAGCTGCTTAACGATGAGCCACCCAGGCACCATCAAATAAATAAAATCTTTAATAAAATTATCCATAACAGACATTTTTAATACATGGATTGCATACTGCCTGGCACAGTCCCTAACACACACAGATAAGCTCTTCCTCTCGTGACTGAATGAGTCACAGACAAGTACCAGGAGTGCTCCCTGGTTTCCCTTCCAGAAGCTACAGGAGAGGGAACTGCTGAGCCTCTGGGAACCATCAGGTCTCCTTGTACAGAAAGCAAATGACTTGGTCACTTTGAGATCTTTCAGCAAGTACTGTGTGTGGATGCATTGCTAGCACTAGGGACGCCGTGCAACAGGACAAGAGCTCTGCCATCAGGGACCTTAGAGACAGGGGCTAAACGTCTAGATCCCTAAAATGTTCATCTAGATTGTGCTCCCCAATACAAAAAACAGGAAAGCACGGACTGTAGCAGAATTCAAGCTGCACCCAAAGCCAGACTCTGCTCTGAATCATCAGAAGAGAAAGCTCAAGACCCCTCCAAGGAGGATGTCTCAGACAGCTAGAGAACAGATGAGCTTGCTCTGGGTGAACCCTAGATACTGAGTGAGGTTTGAGCTGGCACAGGACTGCAGCCACAGACAGCACAGGCCTGTGTGTCTGTGTCCTTCTGAGGCTGTTCCTCCTGTCAGGGACGTGAACCATCCGCTCCACAGCCTCTGCTCTCACACTACAGCTAGCAGAAATGGTGGCCCAGGGTTGCAAAGATGAAATGTGAGAATATGAGGAGTGAATGCAGATAGCTAGAGAGTGCAGAAAAACTGAAAGGAATACAAGTCCCATTGTCTTAAAAAGGATAACATTAACAAACACAAATATGGTATGTTGTTTATAGCTTACTGTTACATTAAGTAAGTAGTTCAAAAAATTTATAATGCCATCATATATAGGGACTATATCTTCATAAAAAAATATGGTCCCTATAACAATGTAATATTATGCCTCCCATTCAGAAAGGATGAATATTCAACCTTTCTATCAACATGGACAGGACTGGAGGAGAGTATGCTGAGTGAAATATTCACTTACTTATGGAGCATAAGGAATAGCACGGAGGATATTAGGAAAAGAAAAGGAAAAGTTAATTGGGAAAAATCTGAGGGGGAGATGAACCATGAGAGACTGTAGATTCTGAGAAACAAACAGAGTTTTGGAGGGGACAGGGTGGGGGGTTAGGAGAGCCTGGTGGTGGGTATTCAGGAGAGCACATATTGCATGGAGCACTGGGTGTGGTGCATAAACAATGAATCTTGGAACACTAAAAAAAAAATCTAAATTTTTTTTTTTGATCATGCATGGGTACTTTATTAGTCCCTGGTATTATACTATTTTATGTACATTAACTTACTTAGTTCTTTTTTTTTAATTTTTTTTATTTGCTTATTTACAGCATAACAGTGTTCATTGTTTTGGCATCACACCCAGTGCTCCATGCAGTACATGCCCTCCCTATTACCCACCACCTGCTTCCTCAACCTCCCACCCCCCCGCCCCTTCAAAACCCTCTGGTTGTTTTTCAGAGTCCATAGTCTCTCATGGTTCATCTCCCCTTCCAGTTTCCCTCAACTCCCTCTAAATTTTAAAAAAGTATATACATATATAATGCCATACTAACTTTTACTAATGTATATGCATAGAAAAATATCCACAAGGACATATATCATATGATTAATGATGATGTATGTGACTGGTGATGACATTAATCTTCTTTTTTCTCAACTAGAGTGCAAAATTTGACAATGATCATCTTGTAATAAAAAATACTTCTAAAAATAAAAAGATGTACAAATAATTGTCAACTACATGCTTCTCATCTATACGAAGGAAATATCAGAATATCCTCCAATATGAGGGTGGGTTCCCCATTCCAAGGTTTCCTGTACCTTTCAGGACGGAACTCCTCAGGCTCTGGCCAGAGATCCTGGTCTCGGTGAAGAGTAAAGACTGGCACCATCACCACCGTCCCTTTGGGAATGAACATACCACTGATCTCCACATCTTTCTTACAGACTCTCTCAAGTCTACCACCGATTGTGTATAATCTGAGAGTTTCATTCAACACCATGTCCAGATACTCCATCTGTACAAGGGCATCATAAGTGGGTGGTGCCTGGAAGGAAAGAAACAGATTTTGATACATTGAGATTTGGAATCAACATTCAACTCACTCTATACACTCCTTCTGAAGTGTTAGGAACACCTAAGAATCATGTATTTTCATAAAGGGCATTTATGGATGTTTTAATATCTACCATGTCCTTTGACCTGCTCAGTGGCCCACTGACATGTGTAGAGTAGGGACACAAGTCACTAGGGGAGACCGCTGGGACAATTCCCTAAACAGGGACTGAAATCCTTCCTAGGTAGTGATTTTTTCTTCCTCGTGTGAACAAAAGAGACGAACACTGTGGCACTTAATGGGTTTTTTTTTAGTTTTTATTTAAGTTCAATTTAGTTAACATATAGTGTATTATGAGTTTCAGGTATAGAATTTAATAATTCATACTTGCATATAACACCATTGCTCATTACATCAGGTGCCTCCCTTAATTCCCATCACCCAGATGCCCCATCCCCCTCCAGAAACCCTCAGTTTCCTATATTTAAGAGTTATAGTTTGTCTCCCTCTCTGTTTTTATCTTATTTTATTTCTCCTTCCCTACGACACTAGATCAGTGAAATATGTTGAAGTCACCATTTCCTTTCAAAACAGAGGTCACACACCCACACCATAGAAGAAGAACATACAACAGAAAAGATCTGCTCTGCCACATAAACTCTTCTAGTGGAAATATCCTGCTTCCTATCTTTTCAATTATATTCAATTATATTTACAGTATTTAGAGAGAAACACTATATTACATAAAAACTGTAATTGGGGGAGACACTAGTTCCTTTCAACACAAACAGGACAAGAGAGGGGTAGGACTGGATGCCACCGACTGTGGGAACACAATTTCATTTCTAGGGAATATTGTGAAGGGAATCGGATCTCAGCCCCACCCTCTGTTGCTGGAAAGGTCCCCTTATTGTTGGTCTGGGATTTCACTGTTTGCTCAATAAGGTACTCCAGCCCCCAGGCCAGGTCTCTTCCTAAGCTGGAAGTTTAGTTCCTTGTTCCCCTGCCAACAATTAGTCCCCAAGTTCCAGATAATAAAGGTATAAGAAAGGGGAGCCTCTTTCCCCAGTACCACCAAACAACTATATGAAGCAGAGACTCACTCCCATGCTGGACATGCAAACGTGAGTTAGAAGTAAACCTTTTTATGAAAACCCACTCGATTTGAGAGCTAATCTGTTACTGAGATATAACCAAGCCTATTCGGACTCCCTCCTCAACAGGACCCACTCACCTTCTTAGGGAAAGTTGCATCAATCTCCTCCTGCAGTTTCTTCTGGACATCAGGGTGAGTGGCCAATTCATACAGAAGGAAGGAAAGAGAAGTGCTAGTGGTCTCATAGCCAGCAAAAATAAAGATAATAGATTGGGCCACGAGTTCCAGATCAGACAGAGCTAAAAGGAGAAGAGAGACATTTGAACTAAAACAGATGAATATAAAATACCACATTTTAGATGATGAGAAATCAATTTGAAACTCACAATTCCCTTGGGGGGGATTTAAAATCAATCCAGAATCCAACTCACAGTGGTTTGCACTCTGATGTCTATCTTACAGAGCCAGAAAGGCCAGAAGTTGTCTTGACCTGGTTATTCCCATGGCCTATTCTCATGGTCTTGACCATCCATTCCTGCTCATGCCACCTTCCCCACCAACACAGATAGGTGATTTCAGGAAATGGCATTTCGTCTAACATACACAGAGTTATCAGTATGTCCTTTGGAGAATCCCAAAAGGACTCCTAAGTCACATGGGATAGCATTCTCCCCCAGGAAAATTTAAGTCCTTCCAGCTAAAACAGAACATAAATTTCTTTAGAGAGTTTGCAATGCTAAGGTTTAGTCAGGAAGGCATTGTCAGGAAAAAGGAATGATCTTTCATCTAAACATATCTGTGGGAACTTAAGAGAACGTAATTGGGCTACAGATAAACTCTTGCTGCTCCAAATGTGGGATCTGCAGCATCTGGGAGTTTATTAGAAATGCAGACTCTCAAACGTCACCCTAGAACAATCGAATCAAAATCTGACCTTTCATGAGATGTGGTGACCTGTGTGCACAACCTATCTTGAGAAGCACAGCGTATACCTTTCCGAGGTCTCCACTAACAGAAGACCTGGAACACGACTTCTCAAGTGGATGACCTCCAGTATGTACAGAAACTACGACACAGACAAAGTGAGAAGAGTGGTGACTGAACTAGGATAATTCATGCCATTAAAGGAGCAGAAGAAAGAAGGCATCAATAGCAGGGTACTAGCTAGCGAGAAACAGACAAACTATAGCCAGTGAGTGGCATTAGCAATGCCTATTCAATCGTAGCCTGAATGTCACCTTCCTAAGTGAATGGCCCCACTCTGAATATAAGTTGGCATCTCCTTTGATTTTCTCCTGGCAGGAACTCAGCATGGTCATGCTCTAATTTCTTTCACCAGAACTGTATCAGGATATTTAGATACTTAGAGCACTGAAATGGCATCCACCACAAACATGTAATTTATAACCAAAAGTAATACAAAGAGTGTATAAAAGGTCTATAGAGTTCTGATTTCCCAGGCACACTTCTGTGATGATGCTGTGGATAAATTCAACTATCAAATTCTAGCCTCGATTACCAAGAACCCCATGATAATCAAAGTTTAGAGCTATGCTGTCCAATAAGGCAGCCACTTGCCAGATGTGGCTATTTTTATTTAAATTTTACTTAATTATATTAAATCCAATGTAAGAGTCAGATCTTCAGTGACACTCGCCACATGTCAAGTGCTCAAAAGTCACATGTGTGTAGTGGTTGTATACAGAACCAAGCATATATAGAGTATCTCCTTCATCATAGGAAGTAGTAGAACTAGAGAGAGAGAGAGAGAATAGAACAATACAGGGGCACCTGGGTGCCTCACTCTGCCTTGGTTCAGATCATTATCCAGGGTGCTGAGATCAAGCCCCACATCAGCCTTCCTGCTCAGCAGGAAGTCAGTTTCTCCCTCTCCCATTCCCCCTGCTTGTGTTCTCTCTCTCGCTGTCTTTCTCCCCGTGTCAAATAAATAAATAAAATATTTTTTTTAAAAAAAGAAATACTTGAGAGACTATGGACTCTGAAAAACAACCAGAGGGTTTTGAAGGGGCGGGGGGGTAGGGTGGGAGGTTGAGGAAGCAGGTGGTGGGTAATAGGGAGGGCACGTACTGCATGGAGCACTGGGTGTGATGCCAAAACAATGAACACTGTTATGCTGTAAATAAACAAATAAACGAATAAAAAATTAAAAAAAAGAAATACTTATATTGATTTGTCCTGTGTAAATATAGTTGATATTGTGGGCTTGACGCACTGAGAGGAAATAGAAGCAAAGAAACCCTCAAGCAACAAGCACTCCTAGACCCCAGATTCTGGTTTCTAAATACCATTCTCAAAAAGGAAACAGAGCTTCCTGGAGAAAATGGCTAATTCCAAGGCTCATCAAGGGAAACAAGAGAAACTGGAATGTCCCACACCAGAATGCAAGGAAATGCTCAGGAGATAATATGGCAAAAGGATACAGAATACTCTGTGTGCTATAGTGGTGGATATACATCACTGTACATATGTCTAAACCCATAGCATATACAACACCAAGGGTGAACTGTAATGTAAACTATGGATTTGGGGTGGTAATAATGTGTCACTGTATGGACATTGACTATAACAAAATTACCACATGGTGGGAGATTTTGATAGAGGGGACATGTAAGTGGAGCAGGGGGAATATGGGATAAATCACTGTGTCTTTCACTCAATTTTGCAGTGAACCTAAAACTGCCATAAAAATTAAAGTCTAGGACTGCCTGATGGCTCAGTTGGTTAAGCAACTGCCTTTGGCTCAGGTCATGATCCCAGAGTCCTGGGATCAAGTCCCACATCGGGCTCCCAGCTCCATGAGGAGTCTGCTTCTCCCTTTGACCATCTCTCCTCTCATTCTCTCACTCTTTCTCTCTCAAATAAATAAATAAAACCTTTAAAAAATACATAAAGTCTATTGGGATGCCTGTGTGGCTCAGTCGATTGTCTGCCTTCGGTTCTGGTCCTGATCCCAGGGTCCTGGGATCAAGTCCTGTATTGGTCTCCTTGCTCAGTAGGAAGCCTGCTTCTCTTTCTGTCTGCCTCTTCTCTCCTCTAACTCTCTCGCTAACAAATCAAATCTTTCTCTCTCTCTAACAAATCAAATCTTTTAAAATAAATAAAGTCTACTGAAAACATAAAAAAAGAAGTTAAAAGAAAAAAGAACACAGGAGCCCAAATGAAAGGACTTACAGAGACAAATCTGAGAAAATTGACAATCTAAATAAAAAATCATATAAGAGACTAAGTAAGTAATATATGAGATCATATTGACATTTATAAATAGACAAATACAGAATACTTGATATTATACATAACTAGCAAATTGTTGAACACTGCATAAAAACTCATGATATACTCGATGCTGACTAACTGGACATAATAAAAAATAAATAAACAAATACAATAATGATGATGAATGGAAAGCTCACCCTAACAATGAACTATCACTCCAAATGTAGAAGAAATGGTGGAAGTAGAAAGTCATCATTTCCAACCATCATAGTAATAATGGGTTTTGTCAAATACCATCCATGGGTGATAAAAGTAGTAGGTGAAGGCATCCTGCACCAGTTACTTCTTAATTACAAAAGGAAAAGAAAAACTTGCAGTAGATTAAGACAGTGAACACAAGTTTAACCAAATGTTCCAAGTGAAGGTCACCAATACTGCAGCCAGGTGCCTCCTGATGTGATGAAGCCTTGATGTGAATTTCCAGGCAGAGGTTCTGATTCAGTGGGCCTGGATTAGGCTGGAGGATTGCCATTGCAAACAAGCTCCCATATGGCAGACTACTGATAGCTTTGACTATCATTGCCCTTTGAGCTTTGAACAAACTGTGGCTGTGTTCTGGACAATGCTCTGGCTACCATTTGTATCTGAACATATGTCTTCCTTCGATTTTCTGATATTCCATCTTCTAAAAATCTTCCTCCATATCTCAGAACCATCTCCTGTCTCTGAGATGCCCCATCGAGAGCCCTCTGAAGCTCTCCTGGCTTACCTTTATGCATGTCCATTTCTTTGGAATTCTGGGAGTTAATCATCAGCTGAAGAAAGTCCACTCGGTGCTGGACACAGAAAGAGACATTTCAATGACAAAAAGTCACTTGTGAAGTCAGAAATAAACAGGGGTGCAGAACCTAACTTTCTCCTGAGAATATGGCTCCATTACACCCAGAGTCCACAGAAGCTTCTGTGTCAGCATCTTCCAATGCCTCACCCTCTCAGAACTCTGCAAAATCTACAGAGAGATCCTGGGGTACCATTCCTATCTCCCTGTCCTATATACACCCTAGTGCCGGCCGCCAGGACTAAGAAAGGCAAACCCTACTTGGCCAACTTGCAGCCTCAGTGCCCAAAGAAGACACTTGCTCATTCCAGACTATGACAGCCTCAAATTTAACATAACCAGGCACCTGAGGGGATCATCCACCAGAGAATGTGTAAGAAAAGACACTTAGAATTGAAGGGCCCCTTTGCCAATGTAATATATGGCAAAATTATACTACCAGGAAAATGATTTTACACAGTAATTTTTATGTTTTGACCATTTATTGAAGGGAAGTGATAGCTTTTCTCTCACCACAGTTTATGCACTGACATACTCATTGGCATGCTTATTCTTAAATTTTAAACACTCTCTGGCTCATCTTCTTATCTCCTCTCCTGACCTCCACCTTCTTCATTGTCTCTAAAATGTTAGAAGTCTCTTGCCCTAAACTCTAGAGTTCTCTGTTTACCATAAAAACATACTTAGTAGTGTACACATCAGATGCATAGAGCTCAATAAAAGATCAAAAGTGAACATGCACATGTAACCACCACTGGATTTACCTTTTGTTTATCTTTGAGGCGACTTTCCTTCATCCTTTCTACAGATTTCTTGAAAAAATCAGTAACTCTTTTTGGAAATAGCCAGATATTTAACATTTCAAAAACCGGGGTAAGGAATGGAAACAGTACTATAAGGAAAAAAAAACAGAAATATCAATGAAAATGCAAAATCTCCCTGGAGCAATTATAATTTGGTCTACCAACCTGAGGATTAAAAGATACCAGGATTCATGGTTATTCCCTCTGTGACATTTATTCAAACTTTCGAGCTAATGGCTAAGCCACAGCAAGTCACACACACAGGCCACCATTAGAGCAGTCAGATCAGTGTCTCCTGCCACATTTATAGAGTGACCAAAGAAACAGGATTACATTCTTGGATCTCTTAGCCTTTTATTTTTGGACTAGAGCCTCTTTGGAAACACAAGACTATAATAGGCTACTTTAATATATCACACCATTTAAGAAATTGTGTCAGGATGGAATAATACATAGTATGCCCTTCAACAACAATGGAGTAAAACTAGAAAACAAAACACAAACAACATGGAAAACCCACTAATCTGTGAAAATTACACAATACACTCTTATACAGCCAATTAGCAAAGAAGAAATCTAAAAGGCATTTTAGAATTACTTGGAGAATATATGCATGAGGAAACTACATACCAAAACCCATGGGATGTAGCAAAAGCAATGACCAGAAAGAAATTTATCATTATATATGCCTACCTTTAAAAAGAACCAAGATTCCAAATCAATAACCCAGCTTTCGGTCAAAAACGTGCCAAAAATACAAGAGCACACTAAACTAAAAGCAAGCAGAAGGAAGCATATAATATAGACAAGAGCAGAAACTTAGGAAATAGAGACTAAAAAACAAGAGAAAATTCAAAGAAAGCAAAGCTGATTCTTTCAAAAGACCTTTAGCTAGACAACCAAGGAAAAAGGAGAAGACATTCTAATTACTGTCATCAGAAGTGAAAGAGGAGATTACTGCTGATATTACAAAACTAAAAAGGACTACAGAGGTGGGGTGCCTGGGTGGCTCAGTGGGTTAAAGCCTCTTTCTTTGGCTCGGGTCGTGTTCCCAGGGTACTGGGATCAAGCTCCACATCCGGCTCTCTGCTCGGCAGGGAGCCTGTTTACTCCTCTCTCTCTCTCTCTCTGCCTGTTTCTCTGCCTACTTGTGATCTCTGTCTGTCAAACAAATAAATAAATAATCTTTTAAAAAAGGACTACAGGGAATACTATGAAACTGAATGCCAATAAATTAGACAAAATGGAAAAATTCCTAGAAAAATATAAACTAGAAAGTGACATAAAATGACACACACACACACACAGGCAATCTGAAAGACAAATAAAAAGACAGAGTTAGTAGTGAAGAAACTGCTGACAAAAAGAAGCTCAGCTCCAGATGGTTTCTCAGGTGAGTTCTAGCAAATATTTAAAATGCAGTCAACACTAATTTTGCACAAATTCTTCAAAAAATAGAAGAGGTAGGAAGATTTTCAAACTCATTCTGCCTAGCCAGTTTTACCCTGATACTAAAACCAAACAATAATATCACAGTACAAGAGAACTACAGACTAACTTATGACACAGAAGCACAAATCCTTAACAAAATATTAGCAAACTGAACCCAGCAACATATCAAAAGAAGGATATACCATCATCAAGAGGGGTTTATCCCAGCAATTCCAGGTTATTTAATACAATATAACAACAAAATTTTTTTAAAAACCACGCAGTGGGGCACCTGGGTGGCTCAGTGGGTTAAACCTCTGCCATCAGTTCATGTCATAATCTCAGGGTCCTGGGATCAAGGCCCACATCGGGCTCTCTGCTCAGCAGGAAGCCTGCTTCCCCCCCTCCCTGCCTGCTGCTCTGCCTACTTGTGATCTCTCTCCCTCCATCAAATAAATAAATAAAACCTTTTTTATAAAATGAAATAAAAATGAAAACCACACAGTTATCTCAATACAGCCAGAGAAAGTATTTGACAAAAATCTAACACCATTTGGTAATAAAAACACTCAACAAACTAGGAGCAGAAAGGAATGTCCTCAACCTGATAAAGGGCATCTATGAAAAACTCATACCTAATGTCACACTTCATAGATATAGACTAGACACTTTCCCTTATGATTAAACAAAACAAGATTATCTCTATCACCACTTCTATTCAACGTTGTACTAGAAGTTCTATCCAGGAAGAGAAAGAAATGAAGGAAGGAAAAAATAGAGGGGGGAGTGAGGGAAGGGAAGAAGGGAGGGAGGGAGGAAGGAATAAATGGAAAAGAAAAGAAAAGAAAAGGGAGAGAGAAAGAAAGAAAAAAAGAAACAAAAGTTATTCATAAAGGAAATAAAGAAGTAAAAGCATCTCTATTATTAGACAACATAATATTATACATAGAAACTCTGAAGGAATACAATAAAAGTCTACTGGAACTAATAAGCCAGTTTAGCAGGGCTTTGGGATACAAGATTAACATAAAAATCAATTCTATTTCATGGCTGTGCTGAAAATTATGCTTCTGGGGGGC
The DNA here is from genome assembly GCF_922984935.1 of Meles meles. Taxonomy (NCBI): domain Eukaryota; kingdom Metazoa; phylum Chordata; class Mammalia; order Carnivora; family Mustelidae; genus Meles; species Meles meles. The sequence continues at coordinate 10,237,195 of NC_060086.1, forward strand.
TTTTCTGTCCCTCGGCAGGGTTTTTGACTTGGGAGTCACAGGGGCCCACAACTCATCACCCCAGCACTTTGGAGGTTGCTCCTGTGCCAAGGACTGCCAGGAAACCATCAATTGCTGAACACTCAAAGCTGAGGGGGAGATAGAAGAGAAGAGCAACAATTTTAAGAACAGAAAATCGACCGCTTTCTGGAAGGTAGGACATGCAGAGAAGTGAATCTTAAGTGACAGAAAGATAGACCGCCGCGGGAGGGGCTGGCTCCTGGCAAGTAAGAGAGCAGGGGAGCACAAGATTGGAACTTTTAGAACTCTGCTCCGCTGAGGAATGTTACTCCAGAGGCTAAGCACAGGGTGGAGCCCTTGCAGGGACAGTGTGGTCTCAGGACCCACAGGGACACAAAAAGACCAGAGGTGTCTGAGGGTGGCAGAACTCCCAGATATTGGAGCAGGGAAGCTGGCTGCAGAGACAGAGCCAAGAACTGGGCCCTCAGCTTGGGATTACCTTAAACCATGATCCAAGGCACAGTCGTACCACTGCTCTTCGAGCAGGGACCCCACGAGTGGCAGGTCTGGAGAGACCCCCTCCTACCTCCTTCCAGAGGAAGCAGGAGTGCACTGCAGGAATCCGCTGGGTTTGGAGACTTCAAAGTGGGCTGTGCGCCAGAGACAGAAACATTCAGTCACAGGCTGGGTGAGCACAGAGCACGGCTGGAAACCAGAGAGATTGGAGGGATTGACTGCTTTTCTCTGAGGGTGCACTGAGGAGTGGGGCTCAAGTTCTTGGACACTACAGAGCTGGAGAGTGGGAGGCCACCATCTTCATTCCCATCCTCCAAAGCTCTATAGAAAGTATTAAGGGAACAAAAGTTCTGAGAGCAAACCCAAGCAGATTACTTAGCCCGGCCTCTGGCAAGGGCAGTGCAATTCCACCTTGAGCAAAGACATTTGAGAATCACCGCAACAGGATCCTCCCCCAGAAGATCAGCAAGAATATTCAGCCAAGATCAAGTTCACCGATCAATGAGAACTGCGGAACTGCAGAACTAGGGGAAAGCAACACTGTATGGAGCACTAGGTGTGGTGCATAAACAATGAATTTTGGAACACTGAGAAAAAATTAAATTTAATTTAAAAAAAAAGAATTCATGGCTTTTTCCCCATGATCCTTTAGTTTTTCAAAGATAAATTTTTTAATTTTATTTTTTTCTTATTCTATTTTTAAATGTTTTCTCTTATTTTAACATTTTTAAACTATCTTATCAATGCCTTTTTAAAAAAAATTTAATTTTCATTGTTATAGTCATATTTTATCCCCTCATTGTATTTAACCTTATTTTTTGTATACATATATGGTTTCTTTTCCTTTAAAATTTTGGGATACAATTTCTTCTAATGGATTAAAATATACACAGTCTAGTGCATGGCTTTGTTCTAGTCTCCAGTCTGATAACATTCTTTCCTCTTTTTTATTCTTTTTTCAACCAACTTCTTATCTTATCAATTGCTTTTTTAGAATCTTTTTGAATTTTCATCTTTACAGTCATATTCCATCTTTGCCCTTATGTTTGTATCTATGTAAGTTTTTCTTTCTTTACAATTTTGGGAGGCAGTTTCTTCCAGCAGACCAAAATACACCCAAAATCAAGTGTGTGGCTCTATTCTATTCACCAGTCTAATATATATATTCTTTTTTCCCCCTTTCTTCCCCCCCTGGTTTCAGGTCTCTTCTAATTTGGTTGTGTATATTTTTCTGGGGTCATAGCTACCCTTATAGTGTTTTGTTCTCTCATGCATCTATTCTTATCTGGATAAAATAACAAGGTGGAAAAACTCACCACAAAAAAAAAAAAAAAAAGAACAAGAGGTAATACCAATAGCTAGGGACCTAATCAACAGAATGACGACTATCAAGGTGCTAGCTGGGGTCCCCAAAAAAAAAAAAAAAAAAAAAAAAAAGCATGGAGGATATTAGAGAAGCCCTTTCAGGAGAAATAAAATTCCTTTCCAGAGAAATAAAAGAACTAAAACCTAACCAAGTTGAAATAAAAAACGCTATTAAGGAGGGTCAATCAAAAATGGAGGCTTCATAACAAAGAACATGGAGGACATGGGGAGATGGAGAGGAGAAGGGAGTTGAGGGAAATTGGAAGGGGAGATGAACCATGAGAGACTATGGACTCTGAAAAACAATCTGAGGGTTTTGAAGGGGTGGGGGGTGGGAGGTTGGGGAACCAGGTGGTGGGTGATAGGGAGGGCACGTATTGCATGGAGCACTGGGTGTGGTGCAAAAACAATGAATACTGTTATGCTGAAAAGAAATAAATAAATTTAAAATTAAAAAATAGCACTTAAAAAAATGGAGGCTCTTACTGCTAGGATAAATGAGACAGAAGAGAGAATTAGTGATACAGAAGACCAAATAATGGAGAAAAGAATCTGAGCAAAAGAGAGACAAGCAACTACTGGACCACAAGGGGAGAATTTGAGAGATAAGTGATACCATAAGATGAAACGATGTTAGAATAATTGGGATCCTAGAAGAAGAAGAAGGGGGGGGCAGAAGGTATATTGAAGCAAATTACAGTAGAGAATTTCCCTAATTTGGCGAAGGGAACAAGCATCAAAATCCAAGAGGCACAGAGAACCCCCCTCAAAATCAATAAAAATAGGTCCACACCCCATCATCTAATAGTAAAACTTACAAGTCTTTGGGACAAAGAGAAAATCCTGAAAGCAGCTTGGGACAAGTGGTCTATAACATAAAATGGTAGAAATATTAGATTGGCAGCAGCCTTATCCACAGAGACCTGGCAGGCCAGAAAGGACTGGCATGAAATATTCAGAGCACTAAATGAGAAAATTATGTAGCCAAGAATACTATATCCAGCTAGGCTGTCATTGAAAATAGGAGAGATAAAAAGTTTCCAGGACAAACAAAAACTAAAAGAATTTGCAAACACCAAACCAGCCCTACAGGAAATACTGAAAGGGGTCCTCTGAGCAAAGAGAGACCATAAAAGTAACATAGACCAGAAAGGAACAGAGACATTATACAGTAACAGTCACCTTACAGGCAATGCAATAGCACTAAATTCATATCTTTCAATAGTTACCCTGAATGTAAATGGGCTAACTGTCCCAATCAAAAGACACAGATTATCAGAATGGATTAAAAAAAAAAGACCCATTGATATGCTGTGTACAAGAAACTAATTTTAGACCCAAAGACACCTCCAGATTTAAAGTGAGGGGGTGGAAAACAATTTACCATGCTAATGGATATCAAAAGAAAGCTGGGGTGGTAATCCTTATATCAGATCAATTATATTTTAAGACAAGAGATGAGAAAGGACACTATATCATACTTAAAGGGTCAGTTCAACAAGAAGATCTAACAATTTTAAATATCTATGCCCCTAACCTGGGAGCAGCCAATTATATAAATCAATTAATAACAAATCAAAGAAACACATCAACAATAATACAATAATAGTAGGGGACTTTAACACCCCCTCACTGAAATGGACAGATCATCTAAGCAAAAGATCAACAAGGAAATAAAGGCTTTAAATAACACACTGGACCAGATGGACATCACAGATATATTCGGAACATTCCATCCCAAAACAACAGAACTCATATTCTCCTCTAGTGCCCATGGAACATTCTCCAGAATAGATCATATCCTGGGTCACAAATCAGTTCTCAACTGGTACCAAATGATTGGGATCATTCCCTGCATATTTTCAGACCACAATGCTCTGAAACTAGAGCTCAATCAAAAGAAGAAAGTTGGAAAGACCTCAAATACATGCAGGCTAAAGAGCATCCTACAAAAGAATAAATAGGTCAACCAGGAAATTAAAGAAAAAATTTAAAAATTCATGGAAACAAATGAAAATGAAAACACAACTGTTCAAAATCTTTGGGACACAGCAAAGTCAGTTCCAAGAGGAAAGTATATAGCAATACAAGACTTTCTCAAGAAACAAGAAAGGTCTCAAGTACACAGCCTAACCCTACACCTAAAGGAGCTGGAGAAAGAACAGCAAAGAAAGTCTAAACCCAGCAGAAGAAGAAAAATAGTAAAGATCAGAGCAGAAATCAATGAAATAGAAACCAAAACAACAGCAGAACAAATCAATGAAACTAGGAGCTAGTTCTTTGAAAGAATTAATAAGATTGATAAACCCCTGGTCAGACTTAACAAAAAGAAGAGAAAGGATTTTATTTGGATAAATAAAATCATGACTGAAAGAGAAGAGATCACAACCAACATCAAAGCTACACAAACAATTATAATAACTTATGAGCAACTCTATGCCAACAAATTTGACAATCTGGAAGAAATGGATGCATTCCCAGAGACACGTAAACTACCAGAACTGAACCAGGAAGAAACAGAAAACCTGAACAGACCCATAACCACTAAGGAGATTAAAGCAGTCATCAAAAATCTGCCAACAAACAAGAGCCCAGGGCCAGACAGCTTCCCAGGTGAATTCTACCAAACATTTAAAGAAGAATTAATACCTATTCTCCTGAAACTATTCAAAAAAATAGAAAGGGAAGAAAAAATTCTAAACTCATTTTATGAGGCCAGCATTACCTTGATCCCAAAACCAGACAAAGACCCCCATCAAAAAGAAGAATTACAGACCAATATCCTTGATGAACAGGCAGTCTCTTCAACAAATGGTGTTGGGAAAATTGGACAGCCACACACAGAAAAATGAAACTGGACTATTTCCTTACACCACACACAAAAATAGACTCATAATGGATGAGAGACCTCAATGTGAGACAGGGATCCATCAAAATCCTTGAGGAGAACACAGGTAATAACCTCTTTGACTTCAGCCACAGCAACTTCTTCCTAGAAACATCACCAAAGGCAAGGGAAGCAAAGGCAAAATGAGCTATTGGGACTTTATCAAGATTAAAAGCTTCTGCACAGCTAAGGAAACAGCCAACAAAACCAAAAGACAACTGACAAAATGGGAGAAGATATTCACAAATGACATATCAGATAAAGGGCTAGTATCCAAAATCCCTAAAGAACTTATAAAACTCAACAACCAAAGAACAAATAATCCAATTAAGAAATGGGCAGAAGACATGAACAGACATTTCTGCAAAGAAGACATCCAAATGGCCAACAGATATATGAAAAAGTGCTTAACATCACTCAGCATCAGGGAAATACAAATCAAAACCACAATGAGATGCCATCTCACACCCATCAGAATGGCTAAACTTAACAAGTCAGGAAATGACAGATGTTGGCAAGGATGCAGAGAAAGGGGAACCCTCTTACACTGTTGGTGGGAATGCAAGCTGGTGCAGCTACTTTGGTAAACAGTATGGAGGTTCCTCAAAAAGTTGAAACTAGAGCTACCCTATGACCCAGTAATTGCACTACTGGGTATTTACCCCCAAAGATATAAATGTAGTCATCTGAAGGGGCACATGCATCTGAATGTTTATAGCAGCAATGTCCACAATAGCCAAACTATGGAAAAAACCTAGATGCCCATCAACAGATGAATGGATAAAGAAGAGGTGGTATATATATACAATGGAATACTATGCAGCCATCAAGAGAAATGAATTCCTGCCATTTGCAATGATGAGGATGGAACTAGAGGGTATTATGCTAAGCACAATACGCCAATCAGAAAGACAATTATATGAACTCTCTGATATAAGGAATTTGAGAGGCAGGGCAGGGGGCCATGTGCGGTAGGGAGGGAAAAAAATGAAACAAGAGGGGATCAGGTGGGAGACAACCCATAAGAGACTCTTGATCTCACAAAACAAACTGAGGGTTGCCGGGATATGGGGGGTAGGGATAGGGTGGCTGGGTTATGGATATTGGGGAGGGTATGTGCTATGGTGAGTGCTGTGAAATATGTAAGCCTGATGATTCACATACCTATAAACCCTGGGGCAAATAATACATTATATGATAATAATTTTAAAAATCAATTCTATTTCATACACTGCAATAAAAAATCTGAAAGTGAAATTAGGAATATAACTCCTTTACAATAACATCGAGAAGAACAGAATACTTAGGAATAGCTTTAACAAAAGAAGAGTGTACACTCTGAAACCCACAAATATTGTTGAAATAAATTAAAGATCCATTTCAATTCATATATAAATGGAAAAACATCCAATGATCACAAATTAGAACTTAATATTGTCAAGATGGCAGTACTCCTTAAACTGATCTACAGGTTAATGTATCGCCTATAAAAATCCTAGCTGGCTTCTTTGTGGAAATTGGCATACTCAAATAAAAATTCATATAGAAGGTAAGGGACCCAGAATGGCCAAAACAACCTTGAAAAAAAAAGGAATAAAATTTTAGAGCTCCGCATATGATCTCCCTGATATGAGGACATGGAGAAGCAACATGGGGGGGTAGGGGGATAGGAGAAGAATAAATGAAACAAGATGGGATTGGGAGGGAGACAAACCATAAATGACTCTTAATCTCACAAAACAAACTGGGGGTTGCTGGGGGGAGGTGGGATTGGGAGAAGGGGAGCGGGCTATGGACATTGGGGAGGGGAGGCGAACCATAAGAGACTATGGACTCTGAAAAACAACCTGAGGGTTTTGAAGGGTCAGGGGTGGGAGGTTGGGGCAACCTGAGGGTTTTGAAGGGTCAGGGGTGGGAGGTTGGGGGAACAGGTGGTGGGTAATGGGGAGGGCACGTTTTGCATGGAGCACTGGGTGTTGTGCAAAAAGAATGAATACTGTTACGCTGAAAAAATAAATAAAATGGGAAAAAAAATTTTAGAGCTCCAACTTCCAGCTTCAAAACTTACCACACAGTTATAAAGATCAAGACAGTGTGGTCCAGGCATAAGGAGATCAACGGAATTGAATTTGGAATCCAAAATTACACCCATGTATTTATGGTCAACTGAATTTTGATAAGGTTTCCAATACCAATCAATGAAATAAATAATCTTCAATAAATGGTACTGGGACATGAACTGTACATTTTAAAAAGGGGGACATATATGTTAGATGAGGTTTTATCTGAGTAAAATTGTTGTAGTAACGTAGGAAGAGAAGAAGTGAGGGAGGAAGGAAGAAAGGGAAAAAGAGGAAGGAAGAAAAAAGAAAACCAGTACTGAACATACTTATTGAGAAGAAAAATGGATCAAGGAAATCAAATCTTAAGAGCTTCTTAGTATTTTCCACGAAGGGATCTTGTGGGTTGTTGAGGGAATCGATGTTCACTCCAAACGATGTGCTGGTAATCACGTCCATGCTGTAGGCCCCAAAGATGCTGTGAGAGAAAGAAAAAACGTGTGTAATTAAAATCACCACCTCTTTACTATCTTAATCCAACACATGCAGCAAAACGTGCACGTAGATTCCGACGTCCAGACAAGACAAAAACCGCACATTCAGAACCAGCTGCTGCTTCATCTGAAGAGTCTAGGTGCCATCAAACTCACTCACGAGGTGCTCGTGAGGTGCCAATGATGCAGCTGGCCTTGTGTTAGGGGTGATGGGGACACTGTGACATGTTAGACACACCTCTGAGCTCAAGGAGCTCAGTCACAAAGGGATAGAGACCCGAAGTTGGACAAATTACAGTAGCATGTTTTGAGTATGGGCAGCAGAAGGTGGATAAGCGCTGTGTCTAAGCAGGACAAATGGTGGGATAATTAACCCTTCCTCGTGGAGTCAAGATCCGTGAAACTGATCTGGATCTTCTCTCACCACAGTATCTGTGCTCAGAGCTGATTCCTCTTCAGCACATCACAGAACACCAACACCCTGTTCTGTGCTGCCAAGAACACCATCCCTCCTTCTCTACACCCTGGCTAAGTGTCCTGCAAGACCCACTCTGTCTCATCTTCACCGATCTGAGATTGCCCTGAGGACTCATTCATTTTTGGAAAATGTGAGAACTAAGAATGTTCATACTTTAAAAATATATATTGGGGCGCCTGGGTGGCTCGGCGGGTTAAAGCCTCTGCCTTCAGCTCAGGTCATGATCCCGGGGTCCTGGGATCGAGCCCCGCATCGGGCTCTCTGCTTGGCTGGGAGCCTGCTTCCTCCTCTCTCTCTCTCTGCCTGCCTCTCTGCCTGCTTGTAATCTCTATCTGTCAAATAAATAAATCTTAAAAAAATAAAATAAAAATAAAAATATATATTAAGTCACACCAAAATTGATTTAGGGAATTCCATAGCTAAGTGACTACATGCCAATAGTTTTCCTAGGACAATCCCAATGTACATCTGTTCATCCGGCATAATTTAAAATATCCCAAGTTGGGAAAAAAAATAAATAAATATTTTTAATTTTATGTGTATGTGTGTGTTTGTATACATATATATATAGTGTCACCCTCCCATTACATGAGCAAGGCCTTCTCTTTTTTGAGATTGAAAGGAGGACAGCTGGTCACGAGAATTAATATTTACTGTTTTGCTAATATCCTCAACAAAATCAAGAAGGGTCTTCAGTTGATCCAAGTTCCACATATTCATGTTCTTGCTCCACCCAGCGCCCGTCAATATGTACCAAGTACCTTCCCCTCCCACCATACCATACCCTCTACACTCAAAGATTTGGTACAATCATTTTTTTTTCAATCATATATTGCTGTCTTCCGGAATATCCAAGGTGACAGTTAAGCAGATAAATTAATCCTGCCTCATATACACTAAAGGAGACCCTTTCTCTTCTGACTGTCTTGCCTTTTTAGGTGAGCTACCTCTTCTTGGCTGGCCCACTGGGGTTGTAACACCACACGCATATGTCAGCTGCTTCACTGGAGTCACACAACAGTGGCAGTTGGCTCTCTGGCAGCAGCTGGAAAGTGTCGTGACAGAGTTGGAATCCCAGCAACTGGACTCCTACTTACTCTTTCAAGTTGATAGGTTTGCCTTTCTCGGCCTCCTTCCGCACATTCTTCACCAACACATCTCCATACTGGTCAATGATGGGGAACATCTACACACAAAACACAACACCCTGAAGTTAAATCTGAGAATCAAGTCCTAGGATGATGTGGGTTTCACAAGCATGGAGCAGTGGTTTGTAACAAATCTTATTGTGTCTCTTGTAGGACATAAAAAGACCATTTCAGGAAGCCCAAATTCCGTAGACTTCCCCTTAGAGATGGACTATGATTGTATTTCCTACCTGCTCCCAGATGTCTGGCTTAACTTTCTTTTTTTTTTTTTCTTTTTTTTTTTAAAGATTTCGTTTATTTATTTGACAGAGAGAGATCACAAGTAGGCAGAGAGGCAAGCAGAGAGAGTGAGAGGGAAGCAGGCTCCCGGCCGAGCAGAGAGCCCAATGCGGGACCCAATCCCAGGACCCCGAGATCATGACCCGAGCCGAAGGCAGTGGCCCAAACCACTGAGCCACCCAGGCGCCCCCTGGATTAACTTTCTAATTGAGCATCTTCTTTTCTTACCTCCTTGAGCTTTCCACTAGTGAAAGTAGGGGACAGCAATGTTCGCATCCTCTTCCATTCTTCATCCTCAGACAAAGAGATTGCACTTTTCATAAACCCCACTGGACCAAGAGCCTAGAGTCAAAGAAAAACACAATTTGCCCTACATAAATTTTGGAGGTCTCAAAGGTCGTGGAAAATTTGTTAAACAGGCAGAAGTTATTCAACAAATATTTTGTGATTATCAACTTAGTCATAGGCCCTATGGCAGGTGATCAACAGATACTTATCCCAAATGCCTAGCTTTTTGCAAGGCTGAGGACACAACCAGCCACCTGCTGTGCTTTCCAGGCTTCATATTCCATCTTCATTTCAGTGCAAATGTCATATGAGAGAATTTGGCAGGGAAACTACTTCTCCAGGGGAATACACAGGATTAACACCTAGTACATTCTCTTTTTTTTTTTCCATTTTATTTATTTTTTCAGCGTAACAGTATTCATTCTTTTTGCACAACACCCAGTGCTCCATGCAAAACGTGCCCTCCCCATTACCCACCACCTGTTCCCCCAACCTCCCACCCCTGAACCTTCAAAACCCTCAGGTTGCCCCAACCTCCCACCCCTGACCCTTCAAAACCCTCAGGTTGTTTTTCAGAGTCCATCAGTGGAACAGAATAGAGAGCCCAGAAATCGACCCTCAACTCTATGGTCAACTAATCTTCGACAAAGCAGGAAAGAATGTCCAATGGAAAAAAGACAGCCTCTTCAATAAATGGTGCTGGGAAAATTGGACAGCCACATGCAGAAAAATGAAATTGGACCACTTCCTTACACCACACACGAAAATAGACTCCAAATGGATGAAGTACCTCAATGTGAGAAAGGAATCCATCAAAATCCTTGAGGAGAATGCAGGTAGTACATTCTCTTAAACTGTGCAGAGTAGATAGGATTGGTGGAAGGCAGCCAAATAGCCTGGCAAACTGTATGTTGCCTCAGACCAGTTCTACCTTTTGCATATATCCACAGCATATGAAACTCAAAAACTGGATGTCTTGATATGGTGATTTTTTTAAAGCATTGTAGTTAACACTAAAAAGATTAGGAATCTATTTGCTTTTGTGAAGAAATGGTACAGTAACATGGAAATCTCTTCCCCCTGTGTTTTCCCCAAATGAACATAAGGAAAAAGAGAGAAATGACTCTATTTCTCATCTTGGGATTGGCCTAGCAAGCCAATCAGTTTGAATATTTCTTCCATTTTCTAAAACTATATTTTGTTTTAACATGGATATCTCCATGGCTAAAGTTAACAACTCAGGGAACAAGTGTTAGCAAGGATGCTGAGAAAGGGAACCCTCTTACACTATTGGTAGCCATGCAGACTGGTGCACCATTCTGGAAAACAGTCTGGAGATTCCTCAAAAACTTAAAAATAGAGCTATCCTATGACCCTGCAATTGGACTACTAGGTATTTATCAGAAGGATACAAACATAGATTTGAAGGAACACATGCACCCCAATGATTATCACAGCAGTGTGCAAAATTGCCAAAATACAGAAAGAGCCCAGATGTCCATTAACAGTGGAATTGATAACAAGACACGGTGTGTGTGTGTGTGTGTGTGTGTGTGTGTGTGTGTGTGTGTATACCATATACACGGAATATTATTTAGCCATCAAAAGGAAAAATATCGTGCCATTTGCAACAACATAGATAAAACTGGAGGGTATTATGCTAAGATAAATAAGTTAATCAGAGAAAGCCAATTATGTGATTTCACTCATATGTGGAATTTAAGAAACAAAACAGATGAACATAGAAGGGAAGGAAAAATATAATAAGATAAAAATAGGGAGGCAAACCATAAGACACTCTTTAACCATAGGGAACAAACTGGAAGTTGCTGGGGCGGGGGATGGGATAACTAGATGGTGGGCATTAATTAATGAAGTAAAGAGCACTGGGTGTTGTATGCAACTGATGAATCACTGAATTCTATCTCTGAAACTAATAATACAGTATATGTTAATTAAATGAATTTAAATTTTAAAAATTTTTAAATGAAAATGAAATGGCTACCTTCAACACTGTTTCATGATAAAAACTCACAAACAAGGAAGAAACAGAAAGTTCCTCAACTTAATAACAAGCATCTAAAAACCTTACGCCTAACATCACCCCAGTGAGGAAAGACTGATGTTATATCCCTAAGATGATGAAACAGGACACTTCAGCCTCAGTCACCCCACAAAGAACAACAATCAGACAGTTACTCACAAACAAAAATAGGCTCCAGGACTTAGGAGTCCATTTAAGAAGCTTCAACAACACAGTGGAGCAAATCTCCTGAGAATAACTGTACAAGGAAAGTAGGGAGAAGAGCTTCATTTTGCCTGCATCACCCCGTGACCCAGGCCACCACTGCTCAGCACCAAGAGGACCCCCTCTGACCTGAGATAGTTCCCCTTCCTGGGGAAGGTGAGCGACCATTAGCCCCGGCCCTTCAGGGCATGGCCCAAATGATCTGTTTTGGTTTCAAACCTCCCAGGGACTGGCATGACTGACACAGCTGGTCACAGCTAGGAACAAAGAAGGACAGGACTACCAGTATCGGTCAAGTGGAAGGAGTAACCATGCTTCTCTGTGACCTGATCTGCAGAAGTCTCTGGCAGGCTTTGCTGTTGAGGCAAACAGCTGGCCCAGCACTGTGTACCCTCTAAGATTTTGCTGCTGATAGTCCCAGAGGTTTTCACCCTTGCAGACTCTAGGTGCCAGAGTCCTGCTGTGTCCATCTGCACTCACATCAGTTGCCTCAGCCAGTGCCACCACCAGCACTGTGAGCCCCAAATCTACACCACCAGCCAGTCTTGGCCTCTATGACTAGGCGTATGGACAACACCAGTCCAGACATAACAGCTTTCAGGGGCCTGAGGCCAGGCCTGACTCCTGTCACTGGACTGCACTGCCACTTGAGACCACAGCTAAACCCTGAAGATGCACACCTACACACTGCCAGCCTGACCTCTATTCAAGCCCCACTGTTGGGCATGCAGTACTGGGTATCCCCGAAGCCACATGAGTGCACACAGACAGCTCAGGAACTCAAAGCTACCTGTGTGTCCACAGTTGGTACAGCCCCCATCACTGGCACTAGCTTTGTTTTGGGCATGAGCCTGCTTTCAGCCCTCCAGATAAGTGTGTGCAGAGCACCAGCTCTGGCCACCATTCTCCTTCCCCAGTCTCCTGGCACTGGATCTGGGGGTGCTGCTGAAGACCCCAAAAGCTACCACAGCCACAAAGACCCTCCTCTGCTCTTGCTGCCAAGGAGCATGCAGTTGCTCAAGGTGTGGCCCCCAAATGCATGAACCAGCCATGCCCTCTTTGATTATCTTAAATTATCCAGTCAGAGTGGGGAACAAAAATGAAAAGAATTGAGGGAAAAGCCTACAGGACTGATAGGACACCATCAAGTGAAACAACATTCATATTATGAGAGTTTCAGTAGGGATGTTCCCCCAGTAGGGAAATCTTACTGAAAGAAACAATGGCTGAAAACTTCTCAAACGTAGAGAAATGTATGGAAATCTTGGGTCATGAGGCTTAAAGTTCCCAATAAGACTGAATGTGAAAAGGACTTCTCCAAGAGACATTATAATAAAACTGTCAAAAGTTAAACCCAAAGAAAAAGTCTTGAAAGCAGCAAGAGAAAAGAAGCTCATCACATACAAGGGAACACCATGGGGCTATCAGTGGAATCCCCAGTGGAAATCATGAAAGGCAGAAGATAGTGGACGATTTATTTGAAATGCTGAAAAAAATCCCAACTAAGAATACCTTACTAAGAATACCTAACAAGCCTTTCAGAAATGTGAGAGAGATAAAGACATTTCCAGACAAACAAAAGTGAACAGAATTCATTACCAGTAAGCCTGCCTTACAAGAAATACTAAAGGGAGTCCTTCGAGCTGAAAAACAAAAGGGCAGTTACTAGTAACATGAAATCACATGAAAGTATAAATCTCCCTGGTAAATATAAATGCATAAATTCAGAACACAGTGGTATTGTACTGGTGATATACAAATTACTTAAACTCTAGTGAAAGTTTAAAACAAAAATAATTTTTAAAACTACAGCTAAAAGAATTTGTTAAATACACGATATAAGATACGTAAATTGTGATGTCAAAAACATAAAATTGGTGGGAGAGGAATAAAAGCATTGAGTTTGGAAATAAACAAGTTAAGTCCTTATCCACTTAAAACAGACTACTAGGGGCGCCTGGGTGGCTCAGTGGATTAAGCCGCTGCCTTCGGCTCAGGTCATGATCTCAGGGTCCTGGGATCAAGCCCCGCATCGGGCTCTCTGCTCCGCAGGGAGCCTGCTTCCTCCTCTCTCTCTGCCTGCCTCTCTGCCTACTTGTGATCTCTCTCTCTGTTAAATAAATAAATTCTTTAGAAAAAAAAAAAACAGACTACTATATCTATAAGATATTTTATGTAAACCTCCTGGTAACTGCAAAACAGAAACATAGAGTAGATACAGAAAAGATAGAGAAAAAAAAAAAATCAAAGCATACCACTGTAAAAAAAAAAACACATGAAAGTAAAAAGAAAGACATGTACCAGGAATAATTGATCTATGAAATACCTGGGCTAACAAATGACAATAGTAAATCCTTATCAATAATTACTTTAGGGGCGCCTGGGTGGCTCAGTAGGTTAAAGCCTCTGCCTTTGGCTCGGGTCATGGTCCCAGGGTCCTGGGATTGAGCCCCGCATCGGGCTCTTTGCTCAGCGGGGAGCCTGCTTCCCTTCCTCTCTCTCTCTGCCTGCCTCTCTGCCTACTTGTGATCTCTGTCTGTCAAATAAATAAATAAAAATCTTTAAAAAATAATAATAATTACTTTAAATGTAAAGGGAATGATGAATGGATAAAGACAATGAAATATTACTTGGCCTTAAAAAGGAAGGAAATACTGCCATTTCCAAGCATGGATGAACCTGGACAACAAGGACAACATGCTAAGGGCACTAAGCCAGATACAGAAGGACAGGATTTGCAAGATCTCAATTATAAGTGGAATCTAGAAAAATAAAGTCAAGCACAGTAACAAATAGCGGACTGGTAGTTATCAGGAGCAAAAGAAAGACAGAAATCAAATGGTACAAACTTTTGTTAATGAGATGAAAAAGTTCTGGAGACTGAATATACTGCATGGTGATTATAATTATTAAGACATTTGAAATTTGCTTTAAAAGTAGATCTTACGTGTCCTTTTTTTTTTTTTGACGTTATGTTAGTCACCATACAGTACTTCATTAGTTTTTGATGTAGTGTTCTATCATTCATTGTTCTTAACACAAACACACACACATACACAAAGAAACTCTGGGTGATGATAGACATGTTAATTCATTTGTCATAATCACTTCACAATGTATACATAAATCAAAACATCACACTTAAATATATAGAGTTTTCATTATAAAAAATGTATATATAAATATTTAAATGGTGAAAGACTGAGTGCTTGCCCCTAACATCAGGAACAAGACAAAATGTGTACTCTTACCACTCTGACTTAACATCTCACTAGAAATCCTAGCTAGTGCAATAATACAAAACAAAGAAATAAAGTTGTAAGATTGGAAAGATAAAAATAGGAGCATCCCTATTTCAGGTTACATAATTGTCAATGTAGAAAATCTTGAGAAACGTAAAAACACTTCTGCATCTAATAAATGAGCTAAGCTAGGTTACAGGAAATAAGATCAACACCAAAAATCAACCACATTTCTATATAATAAGAATATGTCAAAATACATTAAAAACACCATAATAATTATAATCACACAAAGAAGGTGAAATACTTTAGATGTATATCTAACAAAACATAAATGGTTTTCCTGTGCTGAGAACTAAATGTTGGTGAAAAGAATCAAAGAAAACCTAAATAAACACATATTGCATTCATACATTGAAAGATGTGACTTAGTAAAGATAAGAGATTTTCTGCATACTGATCGATAGTTTAAATCATGTCTTTAAAAATCCTCACAAATATTATGTAAACCTAGATAAGCTAATTCTAAATTTGTATGAAAAGGCAAAGGAGTTGAAATACCTAAAACAATTTCAACAAAAAATAAAATGGGAGGAATCATTGTTCATGATGCTGACTTACTGTATGGCCACAGTAATCAAGAGAGCCTGATATTGATGGATAGAGAGATACAGAGATCGAAGAACAGAACAGAGAATGAGAAATAGACACACACACACATACGCCCAACTCAATTTTGATATTGGTACAAAAGCAATTCAATGGAGAAAGTACAGTATTTTCACAAATGGTGCTGGAGCAATTAGACATCCATAGGCCAAACACAAAGATCTTTCACTTAAACTTCAGACCTCACAATTAACACTTAAAATTAACACAAAATGGATCACAAACTTAAATGTGAAAGTTATAACTATGTAAGATGTATATTATAACTACTTAAATGTAAAACAAAAAGATAACTACTTGGAGAAAATCCTTGGGACTTAGGGCTAGGTAAAGATTTTTCAAACTTGATACCAAAGTCACAGTCCATAAGAGGATAAAAGGATAACCTGACCTTACCAAAATAAAAAAAAAAAAAAGTTTGCTCTGCTGAAGACCCTGAGACAAGGAAGAGAGAAACTACACACCATGCCTATAAAAGAATACTAAGGAGATGTTTTGGTAATGGAACAGCTCCATAACATCATTGGGTTGGTAGATACACAAATCTACATAATCTACATATGAGAGCAACATTCAGAGAACAACACACCCCCCCACACACACAAGTGCATATAAAACTGTTGAAATCTGGGGCCACCTGGGTGGCTCAGTCATTAAGTGTCTGCCTTTGGCTCAGGTCATGATCCCAGGGTCCTGGGATCAAGTCCCACATTGGGCTCCCTGCTTGGTGGGAAGCCTGCTTCTCCCTCTCCTACTCCCCCTGTTTGTGTTCTGTCTCTCACTGGCTCTCTGTCAAATAAATAAATAAAAGTATTTTTTTAAAGGTTGAAATCTAAGTTCTGTGATGAGAACCAATGTCAAACTCCGCTTGGACACAGTACTATAGTTAAGCAAGATATTACCTTAGAGGAAACAGCTTGAAGGTTACATGACACGGGACCTCCTGTTACAACTTTCTGTGAATCTCTTCTTATTTAAAAAAATGTTTTATAAATAAATAAATAAATATGTAAATTTAAAATAAATCCATGCTTACCCGCCGGTTTGTGAAGACAGAGTAACATTCTTTCACTAGTACTGTTTTGATCATGTCCGGATCCGTGATAGCCAACACAGGCTGTCGCCCATCATAAAACCTGTGTGGGGAAAACAGACCTGATTACACTTAACATGACAGTTTCTACAGCTGCAGCCATGCCTGGAAGTAGACTTTTATCCTGATCATACCTAATCCATTCTCTGAGATCATGGTTAGAAATACCATTACATCAAATATTTTAGAAGTATTTCAAACATTGCAAACAATTTACATATATTATGAAAAAGGAAGTTAGGTTGGCATAGTACTAGAAGTCCTAGCAACAGCAAACAGACAACAACAACATAAATAAATAAATAAATAAATAAATAAATAGTATTTGAATTGTCAAGGAAGAAGTCAAACTCTCTCTCTTTGCAGATGACATGATATTTTATATGGAAAACTCAAAAGACTCCATTCCCAAACTACTAGAACTCATACAGCAATTCAGTAATATGGCAGGATACAAAATCAGTGTGCAGAAACCAGTTGCTTTCTTATACACTAACAATGAAAATAAAGAAAGGGAAACTAGAGAATTGATTCCATTTACTACAGCACCAAGAACCATAAGATACCCAGGAATAAATTTAACCAAAGAGGTAAAGGATCTGTACTTGAGGAGCTACAGAACATTCATGAAAGAAATTAAAGAAGACACAAAAAGATGGAAAAGCATTCCATGCTTGTGGATCCAAAGAATAAACATTGTTAAAATGTCTATACTGCCTAGAGCAATCTATACTTTCAATGCCATCCTGATCAAAATTCCAGTGTAACAGTATTCATTCTTTTTGCACAACACCCAGTGCTCCATGCAAAACGTGCCCTCCCCATTACCCACCACCTGTTCCCCCAACCTCCCACCCCTGACCCTTCAAAACCCTCAGGTTGTTTTTCAGAGTACATAGTCTCTTATGGTTCGCCTCCCCTCCCCAATGTCCATAGCCCGCTCCCCCTCTCCCAATCCCACCTCCCCCCAGCAACCCCCACTTTGTTTTGTGAGATTAAGAGTCATTTATGGTTTGTCTCCCTCCCAATCCCATCTTGTTTCATTTACTCTTCTCCTATCCCCCTACCCCCCCATGTTGCTTCTCCATGTCCTCATATCAGGGAGATCATATGATAGTTGTCTTTCTCCGATTGACTTATTTCACTAAGCATGATACGCTCTAGTTCCATCCACGTCGTCGCAAATGGCATGATTTCATTTCTTTTGATGGCTGCATAGTATTCCATTGTGTATATATACCACCTCTTCTTTATCCATTCATCTGTTGATGGACATCTAGGTTCTTTCCATAGTCTGGCTATTGTAGACATTGCTGCTATAAACATTCGGGTACACGTGCCCCTTCGGATCACTATGTTTGTATCTTTAGGGTAAATACCCAGTAGTGCAATTGCTGGGTCATAGGGTAGTTCTATTTTCAACATTTTGAGGAACCTCCATGCTGTTTTCCAGAGTGGTTGCACCAGCTTGCATTCCCACCAACAGTGGAGGAGGGTTCCCCTTTCTCCACATCCTCTCCAGCATCTGTCATTTCCTGACTTGTTCATTTTAGCCATTCTGACTGGTGTGAGGTGATATCTCATTGTGGTTTTGATTTGTATTTCCCTGATGCCGAGTGACGTGGAGCACTTTTTCATGTGTCTGTTGGCCATCTGGATGTCTTCTTTGCAGAAATGTCTGTTCATGTCCTCTGCCCATTTCTTGATTGGATTGTTTGTTCTTTGGGTGTTGAGTTTGCTAAGTTCCTTATAGATTTTGGATACTAGCCCTTTATCTGATATGTCGTTTGCAAATATCTTCTCCCATTCTGTCAGTTGTCTTTTGGTTTTGTTAACTGTTTCCTTTGCTGTGCAAAAGCTTTTGATCTTGATGAAATCCCAATAGTTCATTTTTGCCCTTGCTTCCCTTGCCTTTGCCGTTGTTCCTAGGAAGATGTTGCTACGGCATTTTTCAAAAAGCTGGGACAAACAATCCTAAAATTTGTATGGAACCAGAAGAGACTGAATTGCTAAGGAAATGTTGAAAAAGAAAAACAAAACTGGGGGCATCACGTTACCTGATTTCAAGGTTTACTACAAAGCTGTGATCACCAAGACAGTGTGGTACTGGCACAAAAACAGACACATAGATCAGTGGAACAGAGCAGAGAGCCCAGATATGGACCCACAACTCTATGGTCAAATAATCTTTGACAAAGCAGGAAAAAATATCTAGTGGAAAAAAGACAGTCTCTTAATGGTCCTGAGAAAATTGGACAGCTATGTATGGAAGAATGAAACTTGACCATTCTCTTACACCATACATAAAGATAAACTCAAAATGGAGAAAAGACCTCAACATGAGGCAGGAATCTATCAGAATCCTAGAGGAGAACACAGGCAGTAACCTCTTCAACATCAGCCACAGCAACTTCTTTCAAGACATATGTCCAAAGGTAAAGGAAACAAAAGCAAAAATGAACTTTTGGGACTTCATCAAGATCAAAAGCTTCTGCACAGCAAAGGAAACAGTCAACAAAACAAAGAGGCAACCCACAGAATGAGAGAAGATATTCGCAAATGACACTACAGACAAAGGGCTGTTATCCAAAATCTATAAAGAACTCCTCAAACTCAACACACACAAAACAGATAATCACGTCAAAAAATGGGCAGAAGACATGAACAGACACTTATCCAACGAAGACACAAATGGCCAAGAGACACGTGAAAAAATGTTCATCATCATTAGCCATCAGGGAGATTCCAATCAAAACCACACTGAAATACCACCTTATACCAGTTAGAATGGCCAAAATCAACAAGACAGTAAATAACAAGTGTTGGTGAGGGTGTGGAGAAAGGGGAACCCTCTTACACTGTTGGTGGGAATGCAAGTTGGTGCAGCCACTTTGGAAAACAGTGTGGAGATTCCTTAAGAAATTAAAAATAGAGCTACCTTATGACCCTACAATTGCACTGCTGGGTATTTACCCCAAAGATACAGATGTAGTGAAAAGAAGGGCCATATGTACCCCAATGTTCATAGCAGCAATGGCCACTATGGCCAAACTGGAAAGAGCCAAGACATCCTTCAACAGACTAATGGATAAAGAAGATATGGTCCATATATACAATGGAGTATTATGCCTCCATCAGAAAAGTTGAATATCCAACTTTTGTATCAACATGGATGGAACTGGAGGAGGTTATGCTGAGTGAAATAAGTCGAGCAGAGAGAGTCAATTATCATACGGTTTCACTTACTTGTGGAGCATAAGGAATAACACGAAGGACATTGGGAGATGGAGAGGAGAAGTAAGTTGGGGGAAACCGGAGGGGGAGACAATCAGGAGAGACTGTGGACTCTGAGAAACAAACAGGGTTTTGGAGGGGAGGGAGGTGGGGGGTTGGGTGAGCCTGGTGGTGGGTATTCAGGAGGGCACATATTGCATGGAGCAGTGGGTATGGTGCATAAACAATGAATCTTGAAACACTGAAAAAAATCATAAAATAAAATTACCAAAAAAAAGGAAGTTGGGTTGGTAAATAACTGAAGGCAAGTAACTTATCTAAGAACAAAACAATAATGGAGAGTCTGCCCACCCAGTCACTACAAATTATAATTTTGAAGATACATCAAACACATGAAATGCATAGGAGAGAATATTAGATGAAAATTATAGACACAGGGATCAGAAATATGCAAATAAAAAGACTTGGAATGTTTAAAAAGTGACGGCAAAATTATCAATTATTTCTTTGCCCTATTTACTAAAAGAAATTTCCTAGTTACACTCTAAAAGAAATATTATTTTAAATATTATAGAGGTCCTTGATAGCATTAGATCAGAAAACCTTGAAACAAAAAAAAAGAGAGAATAAAGACATAGAGAGGAACATGTATCATTCACTGAGACATATTTTCTATTATACATATTTATTCTTATACGTGGGTCCCAAGTTGGGTTTCTCGGGCTTCGTGTAGGTGACATTCCTAAGCAGCAGAGCATGCCCACTTCCGCACATACCTCACACAAAGCTGACTCTTCATGTGTGATCTATCCTTATCCGCCTGACCTCATGACTGTCAGTATGGCCTGTTAATGAGAATCTGCCACCGGCATGGGCTTTACTTTAAGCTTAATTACACCACCATTTGGCACCTTGTTTTCCATAATAAATCATTTGCATTTACTAGAACAAAAATGAAAGATTTCCCCAAAGTCCTCTATTTTTTTGACATCCCAGAGAAATATCAAATGATTCTGCGATCACATCTAAAAATGGATGACACGAAACACTACCCATCTCCAGAAAGTATTCTAAAATGCAGAAGCTTTCAGTGGGAGTCATGTCCACTTAGCGTTGAAGCAGTGATAGAAGTTACTGAGGTGGCACTCAGGTCTGCTCTCCCAACAGCCTGATCATATTTCTTGGATGATTCCCCTTGTCCCGTCCTATTTGTTCAAAAGAGCCAGGGTGGACAAAGGACAGTGCTTTTTTGTTACCGTATATATTCATGATCTCACATGGCCTTAATATTGCTTCCACTTCTAGTTCAATTGAGATTCCTGGGACCCACCCCACATCCTCCAGATTCAGTGTTCCTGGGGGATGGGGCTAAAGAATCTGCATTTTTAACAAGATCTCCCAGGTGGTTCTTATCCACAGCCAACCATGAGAACCAGGTACTAACAGCAGAACTGAAGCCCACAATATAAGACTGGCTCCATCCAGAGCTGACCAGGACTGAATGTGGGAAGGGGCAGGGGAGCTGAACCACTGGTGATCCAGAGATCTGGGTTCTTTCTATGCCACCATATTGCTTATGGGCCAAAGCAAGTCAGCAGAGTCCTATGGCTTCTGAGGACATGACCAGAGAAGATAAGGAGGTACAGAGGGGTACAACACTGGCTGTGAGCAGCCCCAGCACCACGTATACCTCTCCAGACCCAATTCATACTTAGACCCGCACACCTGGTGACACATGGGATCCCAGGAATCAGAGGTTCCAGAAGCTTTACTACAGCAGGCTTCATGCCAAAGGGCACTTGACTGAGACTGTTCACACCACGGGGGCTTCATCATAATGAGCCTATCCAGTGGAAGTTCCAGAATACTCACCCCCATGTTCTTCCATACTTTCTAAAACATTCCATGTCAAAAACAGAAACACCCTGCAAGAAGAAATGAAACATATTACTAAACTAAATGTACTGGGTCCTACCTCTAATAGGGACAAAAATGACCCAGACCGCATGAAATGCAGCTTACTAGCCCTCACTGGCAGTGAGAGGGAAGCTCTTATTCACAGGTGTCTTACTGGAAAGGAGAGAAAACAAGAAGATATTGAAATGGAGAAATTCAAGTCCCTCTTGAATCCCCTCCAAGTGTTGCAGACACTGAACAACTCACCCTGTCGGTCAAGGTTACAGAACCTCTGTATTTCTGGCATGTTTGGCTTATGCACATGTTGTCTCTAAATCTCAGAACCCTCTGAATTATTACCTCAGGGCCACATGGGAAAACAAGAGCTGAAGGAACGTCAGTGTGGCCTGCACACTCTGAACCCCCAGTCAGCATCCTGTTCATTGATCTCAAGAGCACAACTGAAATTCCAATGGATTTAGGAAATTAAGACACCAGTGACCTCTTTTCGTCTAGCAAATTTACATAACTCTAAACATGTTTGTTGAGTGAGAAAGTGAGAGATGAGTGAATGAATGATAAGGCAGCCTCACCTTTCCCTCATCCAGCTCCACACAGAAAGGGGGGACCAGGCCACCACTCCACAAGGGGGAGAACAAATTAGAACCTTGATAGGAGTTTTCGGTTTTGTCACTTAAGAAAAAACAACAAAACTTCCTCTCCCTAAGTTTGATGTTCTAATCATGCAAAACAGGGTCCCAGAAATGTGGATCTTGGGGTGCTGGTACTAAGGAGTTGATCTGAGAAAAGTGGAAAGGAATTACTGCTTTTTTGGAGAGAAAAATTCTGGGAAGTTATTAGATAATAATTGGGCACCGAGGGTCTCAGTGGGGAGAAGTGGGATCTGAGAAACAAGCCTCAGGTCTGGGGGAAAGGAACTCCACAGCAGAGAGCAGCCTGCACATGAGACTGCCAGCTCGCCCTAAGATGTGAGCTCCTAACCTTCTGCTCACTGAGCAAACTCTGAGACTCCTAACAGCAGAGAATAGAGCCCTGGGGTAGACCTGGCCATGTGCTGGGTGCAGCCTAAGACACCACTTCTGGGAAGTCTGAAACCTAAGCACTTCCCCTGAGGAGGAGCATTTTTACAATGAAACTAAGCTGGGATTGGCAACCATAAGAAGCAGACGAGGGAGCTCAAACAACACTCACCTTACGGTAGGCCAGAGCAGTGCCCACGAAAGGCAGAGGTTTGGGCCCAGGAATTCCCAGCTTCTTAAAAAGTCCATGTGTGGAGGTCCCATATCTATAAAGGGAAAGAGAAAGCCAGGTCACAGGGATGATGTAGTAAGTGCTGGGGCTGGTCAGTCACTGACACAAAATGAACAGGTAAGAGGAGAGGTAACATACAGGCAAGAAATAGTAACAGTAATTCCAATGGCAATAATTATATTCACTCATCATCTGCTTTTCCACCTCCACTAGGCCTCACAAAAAGTAAGGATGATTAGCTAAGAGCAGCTGAAATCTTCACAGTTCCAACCCTAAAGTGAAGACTAGATAAGTGTTTCCACACTTGAGAACTCCTGAAAGGTTCATGCTGATTTCTTCCAGGAAATTCACTCATGCTTATTCAGTAAGTGACTCTTCCATGATCTGGGAGATTCTCATTCTAGGTGGAAAGAGAAAAGACTGTTTCTCTCTTCTGATGAGGAGATTTTATTTAATTGCATCCACTTAAGAGCTGAGGGTTACTGAGAGCTTAGAATGATAATGTTCATACAGTTTGCTTGGAGACTTCTGTGTTTTTCTTTCCTTATGAACCCTGTTTTTTGTGGGAAATGGTCCTTCTTATATCTATCTTCATAAGGAGGGTTTGAGCAAGACAGTATTCTCATTGATATACAATGAAAACTGTGTCCAAGGCTCCACTGGCCTCACTGAAAAGTGAGATGCTTTCAGCATGGTCCTATTCTGTTGTCAGGCACTCCGGTTCTCTTGAGCTGCAGAGAAGGGCGACTGACCCATGTGTGCCCTAAATGATACCATATAAAAGAATGAGTAAGGAAACAATCCTTTTCCATACCATTCTTCCCCTCATGTCATCTGACCCTCCAACCTGAGATACTCACCTGCTCAGCACACTACCAAATACACTCTTCTTTTTTTTCAAGATGTTCACTCACAATGCACTTAGTTTACCAACGCTGTGCATCAGCTGTCTCAGAAACCCATTATGGATGGTGTTCCCTAAGGCAGGCCTGCCTGTAATCATCTTTCATTTGCCATGCGTGGAAACCCACAACTGCATCCTTGCAAACCTTCCACTTAGGCGTTGCTGACAGATGGCAGAGTAGAGTAAAAAGGATGAGGAAAGAGGCTCCAGTAACCGTTTTAATCATAACTTGCTAAGCCTACAAGGCTAACCCCATAGTGGCAAATGAGGACAGTATGGTGGGAAAGGATGCTAGGTAGACATTGTTACATGCCCTACAAGTCTTTCAGCTAACAGATAGGGGGCCTTCCAAAGTCTAGATACCTGCAATCGACAGCAGAATACATGTTATGCAACATAAAATGAGTAATGACAAAATGTTCTATAGGATGGAATGAAGACCTTGTCTCCTCATCTCTGGAGTGTAGCCTTTAAGATAGTACAGTTTCCAAACAGTCTGTACAAATCCAGCAAATCTTATGTTATAAAATAGCCAAATAAATCCACAAATTTCATGAATGGACATGTATTAAGGGACCAGCAGAGGGCCTTACCCAGACCCAGCTGAGTGTCTGGATCTTTATTCCAGAACAGTAGGACACATGAGTATCAACTGCCAGAACGGGGGGCGGCCTTGGCTAGTCCCACCTCCGTTCCTTCCTTGCCATTCCCACCATATCAATTCCTGTTTCTAAATATTTGACGGGCTCCATGAACTCCCAAGTGACGCCAAGCAAGTGAGTGAATGTGTCAGCAACACCGGACCCAGGGAAATATCTGGTTTAGAGTCTAAACTCACATGGCTCCATAAAAAGGCAGAGGGTGGGCTGGGTGAATTTTTCTGATTCTTTCCAGTTTCCCTCTTCTTGACAGCATCATGCTGCTGCTCGTAAAAAGGAAGGGGCTAACAATAGCGCCACTCATTTTTATTGCCATTACATTGCATGGCACGCAGAGGCACTGTCTCAGCTCCTGACGCGTGGCTACACCCATGTCCTCTAATTCTACTGCATTGATCGCAGGATAGTGACCATATCCAGGGACAGCCCCACTGCCAGACAGACTTCACACAATGTGGCTTATATGGCGGTCCTGTCCCCTGACTTGCAGTCCCGTGACAACCTTCTGTAGGATCAGGGTCAAGGAGTATCTCTCAGAGGTCTGCTCTGAGGGAGGAATATTCCCCCACTCCACCCCAGAGTCCTGCCTGGATGCCTCTCACATCAATACCAGCTCACAGTATCACTACTCACCTGTGCTGAGAGGTTAAAATAACCTGCTGGAAAGTAAACCGTCAATAAAACAAAGAGGCAACACATGGAATGGGAGAAGATATTTGCAAATGACACTACAGTCAAAGGGCTGGTATCCAAAATCTATAAAGAAGTTCTCAAACTCAACACCCAAAAAACAAATAATCAAAAAATGGGCAGAAGACATGAACAGACACTTCTCCAAAGAAGACATACAAATGGCTATCAGACACATGAAAAAATATTCAGCATCATTAGCCATTAGGGAAATACAAATCAAAACCGCATTGAGATACCACCTTACACCAGTTAGAACAGCAAGAATTAACAAGGCAGGAAACTACAAATATTGGAGAGGATGTGGAGAAAGGGGAATCCTCTTAACCCTGTTGGTGGGAATGTAAGTTGGTGCAGCCATTTTGGAAAACAGTGTGGAGTTTCCTCAAAAAGTTAAAAATAGAGCTACCCTTTGACCCAGCAATTGCACTACTGGGTATTTACCCCAAAGATACAGATGTGGTGAAAAGAAGGGGCACATAGACCCCAATGTTCATAGCAACAATGTCCACAATAGTCAAACTGTAGAAGGAGCTGAGATGCCCTTTAACAGATAAATGGATAAAGAAGATGTGGTCCATATATACAACGGAATATTAGTCAGCCATCAGAAAGGATGAACACCCACCATTTGCTATGACATGGATGGAACAGGAGGAGATTATGCTAAGTGAAGTAAATCAAGCACAGAAAGACAATTATCACATGGTTTCACTTATTTTGAACATAAGGAATAGCATGGAGGACATTAGGAGAAGGAAGGGGAAAATGAAGCCGGAGAAATCGGAGGGGGAGATGAACCATGAGAGACTACAGACTCTGGGAAACAATCTGAGGGTTTCTGAAGGAAGAGGAGTGGGGGGATGGGTTAGCCCAGTGATGGGTATTAAGGAGGGCACATATTGCATGTAGCACTGGGTATTATATGCAAACAATGAATCATGGAACACTACATCAAAAACTAATGATGTACAGTATGGTGACTAACATAATATAATAAAAAGAAGAATTTGGATATGCTCTCTTAGGAAGTGACTTGTCCATTTTTCTGTTGGGCTGTCCATTTTTTTTCTTATTGATTTGTAGAAGTTGTTTCTACATTGTGAGTAGGAGTTCTGTATTGGATGTATGTATTACAAATACCTTCACCCACTCTGTAGCTCATCTTCCCACTCTCCTTATTGGAGTCTTTTCTTTAAGATTTTATTTATTTGACAGACAGAGATCACAATTAGGCAGAGAGGCAGGCAGAGAAAGAGGGGGAAGCAGGCTCCTGCTGAGCAGAGAGCCCCATGCGAGGCTCCATCCCAGGACCCTGGGATCATGACCTGAGCTGAAGGCAGAGGCTTTAACCCACTGAACCACCCAGGTGCCCCTCCCTATGGAATCTTTAAATGAACAGAAGTTCTTACCAATCTTGTCCCTTTATAACTAGTTGCTTTCTGTGTTCTTTTTGTTTTGTTTTGTTTTGTTTTTTGCTAATCTTCCAAATTCTTTTTTTTTATTTCTTTTCAGCGTAACAGTATTCATTGTTTTTGCACCACACCCAGTGCTCCATGCAATGCGTGCCCTCCCTAATACCCACCACCTTGTTCCCCCAACCTCCCAACCCCTGCCCCTTCAAGACCCTCAGGTTGTTTTTCAGAGTCCATAGTCTCTCATGGTTCACCTCCCCTTCCAATTTCCCTCCACTCCCTCTCCTCTCCATCTCCCCATGTCCTCCATGTTATTTGTTATGCTCCACAAATAAGTGAGACCATATGATACTTGACTCTCTCTGCTTGACTTATTTCGCTCAGCATAATCTCTTCCAGTCCCGTCCATGTTGCTACAAAAGTTGGGTATTCATCCTTTCTGATGGAGGCATAATACTCCATCGTGTATATGGACCACATCTTCCTTATCCATTCGTCCGTTGAAGGGCATCTTGGTTCACTTTCTGTGTTCTATAGATAAACTTCAGGTTGTCCCTAGGTAATAAAGATATTTTACTTTGCCTTCTCCCCAAAAATTAAAAAATTAAAAATGAAAAATACATGTGCACCTGCTGTGCATATTTATTTAAAAACATACACAACATATATCATAGAAGCATGCATGTGGACAGTAAATTCACATTGCCAACGTTACTCTAGAAGGCTGAAGTTATTACGCACCTTTATAGTCACAAAAGCTAAACCAACAACCCTCTTCAGAAAGAATATGCTAGAAATAGGATGCCTGGGTGGCTCAGTCAGTTAAGAGGCTGCCCTTGGCTCAGGTCATGATCCCAGGGTCCTGGGATCAAGTCCTACATTGGACTCCATGTTCATCAGGGAGACTGCTTCTGCCTCTGCGTGCCACTCCCCTTGCTTGTGCTCTCTCCCTCTCTCTCTGACAAATAAATAAAATCTTAAAAAATAAATATATATTAACTTTAAAAATTTTTTTAAAAATATGCTAGAAATAGTTTGCCTCAGCAAAAAACCTATTATTAAGCAGAATTAAATTAAACCACATCAGTTACTCCTAAATGTCATTACACAGAAACTGTGTTACCACAATCCCCAGCATTCCTAACCTTTCTCTCAGAAAATGAAAATGAGGTATCCATGTTCTATATTCACATCCTCACGATTTCCTACTCTTTAAAAAAGTGAAATTGAGGCACAGATCACATGTGACCTGGAGGAGCTGTCCCTACCCATACTGTGAAACTATCCTTTCCCAACCTGCTCCATGATGCCGGGAATCGCACCACTAAAAGGAATTGCTCTGCTAGATGTTTTGATTCCTCTTCCAAATGGCTAACAGACACATGAAAAAATGTTCATCATCAATAGCCATCAGGGAAATTCAAATCAAAACCACATTGAGATACTACCTTACACCAGTTAGAATGGCCCAAATCGGGTACCTGGGTGGCTCAGTGGGTTAAGCCTCTGCCTTTGGCTCAGGTCATGATCTCAGGGTCCTGGGATTGAGGCCCACATTGGGCTCTCTGCTTGGCAGGGAGCCTGCTTCCCCCCCTTTCTCTCCGCCTGCCTCTCTGCCTACTGTCTGTCAAATAAATAAATAAAATCTTAAAAAAAAAAAAAGAATGGCCAAAATCAACAAGACAGTAAACAACAAGTTGGAGAGGATGTGGAGAAAGGGGAACCCTCTTACACTGTTGGTGGGAATGCAAGTTGGTGCAGCCACTTTGGAGAACAGTGTGGAGATCCTTAAGAAATTAAAACTAGAGCTACCTTATGACCCTGCAATTGCACTGCTGGGTATTTACCACAAAGATACAGATGTAGTGAAAAGAAGGGCCATCTGTACCCCAATGTTCATAGCAGCAATGGCCACAGTTGCCAAACTGGAAAGAGCCAAGATGCCCTTCAACGGACAAATGGATAAGGAAGATGTGGTACATATACACAACGGAGTATTACGCTTCCATCAGAAAGGATGAATACCCAACTTTTGTATCAACATAGACAGGACTAGAGGAGATTATGTTCAGTGAAATAAATCAAGGAGAGAAAGTCAGTTATCATATGGTTTCACTTACTTGTGGAGCATAAGGAATAACTTGGAGGATATTAGGAGAAGGAAAGGAAAAGTGAATTGGGGAAATCAGAGGGGGAGATAAAGCATGAAAGACTGGGGACTCTGAGAAATAAACTGAGGGTTTTGGAGGGGAGGGGGATGGGGGGATTGGTGAGCTTGGTGGTGGGTATTAAGGAGGGCATGTATTGCATGGAGCACTGGGTGTGGTGCATAAACAATGAATCTTGGAACACTGAAAAAATAAAACAATTTTTTTAAAAAAATCCAAATCGGGGAGTAGCCTGGGTGGCTCAGTCAGTTAAGCATCTGCCTTCAGCTCAGGTCATGATCCCAGGGTCCAGGGATCAAGCTTCACATCAGGCTCCCTGCTCAGTGGGGAGTCTGCTTTTCCCTCTCCTGCCACTCCCCCATGAATGCGCTCTCTCTCTCTCTCTCTCTCTGAGAATAAATAAATAAAATCCTTTAAAATTAAAAATAAAATAAAATTCAAATTGGCTTTCAGGATCTGTCTTTGTGACTGCTGGCAGATTTCATATGGGGTGGGGGGCAGAATCTTTATATTGATGCTAACCCTCCAAGACACTGGAAAGAAAAGGTGAAATGAATAAAAGTCCCGCATCCGGCTCTCTGCTCAACAGGGAGCCTGCTTCCTCCTCTCTCTCTGCCTGCCTTTCTGCCTACTTGTGATCTCTGTCTGTCAAATAAATAAATCATTTTTTTAAAAAAAAAAAAAAAAAAGAAAAAAGAAATTGGCCAAGTCCATAAAAACAGACACATAGACCAGTGGAACAGAGTAGAGAGCCCAGATATGGACCCTCAACTCTATGGTCAAATAATCTTCGACAAAGCAGGAAAAAATATACAGTGGAAAAAGACAGTCTCTTCAATAAATGGTGCTGGGAAAACTGGACAGCGATATGTAGAAGAATGAAACTCGACCATTCTCTTACACCATACACAAAGATAAACTCGAAATGGATAAAAGACCTCAAGGTGAGACTGGAATCCATAAGAATCCTAGAGGAGAACATAGGCAGTAACCTCTTCGATATCAGCTACAGCAACTACTTTCAAGATATGTCTCCAAACGGGACTGGAAGAAATTATGCTGAGCGAAATAAGTCAAGCAGAGAGAGTCAAGTATCATATGGTCTCACTTATTTATGGAGCATAGCAAATAACATGGAGGACATGGGGAGATGGAGAGGAGAGGGAGTTGAGGGAAACTGGAAGGGGAGATGAACCATGAGAGACTATGGACTCTGAAAAACAACCAGAGGGTTTTGAAGGGGCAGGGGGTTGGGAGGTTGAGGAACAAGGTGGTGGGTAATAGGGAGGGCACGTACTGCATGGAGCACTGGGTGTGATGCCAAAACAATGAACACTGTTATGCTGTAAATAAACAAATAATAATAAAAAAAGATATGTCTCCAAAGGCAAAGGAAACAAAAGGGAAAATGAACTTTTGGGACTTCATCAAGATCAAAAGCTTCTGCACAGCAAAGGAAACAGTCAACAAAACAAAGAGGCAACCCACAGAATGGGAGAAGATATTTGCAAATGACAGTACAGACAAAAGGTTGATATCCAGGATCTATAAAGAACTTCTCAAACTCAACACACACAAAACAGATAATCATATCAAAAAATGGGAAGAAGATATGAACAGACACTTCTCCAATGAAGACATACAAATGGCTATCAGACACATGAAAAAATGCTCATCATCACTAGCCATCAGGGAGATTCAAATTAAAACCACATTGAGATATCACCTTACACCAGTTAGAATTGCATGGAGCACTGGGTGTGGTGCAAAAACAATAAATACTGTTACGCTGAAAATAAATTAAAAAAAAAAAAAAAGAATGGCCAAAATTAGCAAGAGGGAAACAACATGTGTTGGAGAGGATGTGGAGAAAGAGGAACCCTCTTACACTGTTGGTGGGAATGCAAGTTGGTGCAGCCACTTTGGAGAACAGTGTGGAGATTCCTCAAGAAATTAAAAATAGAGCTTACCGATGACCCTGCAATCGCACTGCTGGGTATTTACCCCAAAGATACAGATGTAGTGAAAAGAAGAGCCATCTGTACCCCAATGTTTATAGCGGCAATGGCCATGGTCGCCAAACTGTGGAAAGAACCAAGATGCCCTTCAACGGACAAATGGATAAGGAAGATGTGGTCCATATACACGATGGAGTATTATGCCTCCATCAGAAAGGATGAATACCCAACTTTTGTAGCAACATGGACGGGACTGGAAGAGATTATGCTGAGTGAAATAAGTCAGGCAGAGAGAGTCAAGTATCATATGGTTTCACTTATTTGTGGAGCATAACAAATAACATGGAGGACATGGGGAGATGGAGAGGAGAAGGGAGTTGAGGGAAATTGGAAGGGGAGGTGAACCATGAGAGACTATGGACTCGAAAAACAACCTGAGGGTTTTGAAGGGGCAGGGTGTGGGAGGTTGGGGAACCAGGGGTTGGGTAATAGGGAGGGCACGTATTGCATGGAGCACTGGGTGTGGTGCAAAAACAATGAATACTGTTACGCTGAAAAGAAATTTTAAAAAAAAACAAGCAAAGGAATGAGCAAAAAAAAAAAAAAAAAGATTATATACTTAATAAATGAGTGAGTTGGGAATTAAAAAAAAAAGAAATCGGCCAAGTCTCCTCAGCTCTAAAGATGCTCATTTAGAGTTCAAGAGCTCTACATATTACAGGGCCAGGGGATAGTTAGGAGAGGGGCAGAAAAAGGAGGAAAGAGCCTAGTCAGAAGAGAAAGTGAGGCATCTCCAGCTCCCTGGAAGTCTCGGTGCACTAGGTGCCTTGTGTACATGATGTCTGGTGGTGGACAGAGGGGAGCAGGACCCCCTGAGTGACAAAGGTCTAATCCTTCTACATGTTTCCTGTAGTGGAAAGAAACCAAGAAGGTCAAGATAATGAGACAAAAATCCAACCCAGTCCCTCTGCCTCCAGCATTCCCACAGCTTGGGAAGAGGGTGAGGACCCCAGAGCACCAGACCTGGTGATTTTTCTACGTCTCCTGAATGTAGCTTGATTAGTCTACATCCCAGCTGGTAGTCAATCAGAAGCTCATCCCTAGGAGCAAACAATGTCACTCTACCTCCTGGCTACAGCAATTGGAGTTGGGGTGAGGGGGACACTCCTTCTTCAGATCTGGTGAGGTCAATAATAACCCCTTATGTGTTCCTAGCATGCTTGAGGTGCCCAACACTTAAGCAACTTCCCTTTTGTTAACTCTTTTGATCCTCAAAGCAGACAAAGAAAATAGAGTAGATGCTGATTAGCAACCCAAGTCCAGGGTTCCAGAGGCAATGAGCCTGGACAGTTACTCACAGATAGAGGAGGACCAGACTGATAGCCAGGAGAAGCCAGGTTTCCATGGAAAAGCTTGGGATCAGGTCCATGGCCACTTTTCCTCTGTGAATTCTCTCTGCTTCTGTTCAGCAGTGTGTGCTAGTCCTTGCTGGCCTGTGGGTGTGGAGCTTCCCTTCTCACCAGCGGTGATTCAGTGAGGCTGGGATGTATATACTGAAAAGGGGGCAGGGCTGGAGCAACAGCCACTAGCAGGGCCACCTGAGCTCCACCCACAGGTGCTTCCCTGCCATGAGTGCTGACAAAGCAACCTGGACACTCCAAGTTTGACCTTCTATGAGTTCATGCTCTGTGGGAAATCAATAAACAACTCTGTTACCGGTAATCCCAAAGGTTACAGAAACTCATTAATATCACTGTCCTTAAGTCTCTAGCCTGTCCTTGTCAGCATGGCTCCCTGCACCTCTAAATACTTGAAACTCTGCACACAAGAAAGTATAGATCTACACATCTTTACTGATGTAGTTTTCTCTGCCTAGAAATGCCCCTATACCCCCTACAAGGATCCTTACTCATCCTTCAAACCTAGCTCCAACAGAATCCCCTCTGTTAGAGTCTTTCCTCCTCAACATCCTTGAACAGATATAACCACTTCATCCTCTGGGAAATTTCTGTCTCCCAGCCCTCATTCTATTATCATCCTTTCTACCCTCCAGTCCCATAGTTGGTCTACACACCTCTTTGCCTTACAGATAGAGAGCTTCTCAAGGGTGCAGTCTGAGTACTTGTCAACAGTATGTCTCCAGTCCCCAGCCAAGCCCTATATGCTCAGAGGAGCATCCAGAAAGATTGGTGGAGTTAAGTTGTTAAAGGTGAAATTGCTGGGCTTCCTGTGTGTTCTTTCTGGGTGGATTGTTGGTGACCAGGCCACATACCTACTGGGAGAGATCTAAGAACATACCTGGAAATTACACCGCTCATTATCACCACTCTGATCCATGTTCTGTGTCTGCATGGCCTGAGAAACTGGATTATGGGCATACCTCGGGAATCTCTGCGACAATGGAGCCCTGCAAAGAGATAATTAAGAAAGAAGTGGCTTCAATCTTGAGTAGCAACAATGAACAGACATAGGAAGCTGGAAGATGATCCCCAGAGAGTCCCAGGAATTCTGAAGTATTTCTGCCCCCTTTTGGTGCCTTCACTGGGCACCATTCCAGAGGTCATGCTATTATCCCTGTTTACAGATACAGAGACTGAGACTCACTGACATTGGCATTGGGTTTCCACTGACATTGGCATTGGGTTTCCAACAGCCAGTGATAACAAGAACAAATTGTAAATAAGTAAACATGAAGAGAGACTGAGAAGTCTGTGCTCTGAAATATTGGTATTCAGTGCTTGCCCTTCCCTGATAAGGGTCACTACAGGAAATAGGGAAACCTAGGCTGCAACAGCAAACTGGTTAAAATTCTGTCCCTAACTCCATGGCGACCCACACAGCAACTTCTTTGGGGGTCTTCTAGAACAAAGGAATCTGTTCTGCCTCATCTCAGCAGGGAAAACACATGCTAGTCAAGATGGCAGTAAGTGTATTCTTGGGTGGGATCTCCCCCATCCCTGTGTTCCCCAGCAGAGACCTACAGAGAGTATACAAAAACAAGGAAAGATTCCAGTCATCTGATAATCTAGACAATTTACTTCTCTCACCTCAACACAAAGCCTCTCTTATTTTACTTTATTTTACCCACAGAGACTTGGTTTCAACCTTCTCCAAATCCCAGGCTTGGCTGGAATGACTCGTAACTGAGCCTAATTTGAGCATCCACCTGCCCTGTTCACCTCAGTGCCTGCCCCAGCTGCGTGGAATCCATCCCAACAGCGACAGGCTAGTCATTGCTGGGGACTGAAATGCAGCCAGCACTGACCCAATGCAAATGGCCTTGCCTGCAAGGGTGAAATAATAGAGGCATGAGCTTTGCACCCCATCCTTCCCCAGGAGGAACACCTGACCCAGGGAGACTCACATCCTCAGAGTTGCACAGAGGGTGCGAAGGAAGACATGCGTGTTGGAAGAACAGCGCGTATACCCCGTGGCTCTCATCTACTCCTTCCTGCACTATGTTCATCATGTACTTTCCATACTCTGCTCCAACGCATGGGGTAGAAATATAACTAGGACCCAGACATCATTCAGTTGTAGCAGAGAAAACTAACAGACAATTTGAGTACAGCCAAGAAAAAAGTAACCATGCATTCTCTTCAACAGGGAACAGCTTATCAGCTTTCTCTGTTTCCTTAGATACAGGTCAAGTTGAATCTCAAATAACATTCAAGGAAGATTGAGTTCAAAACCTACTCAGGTGTAATCTGAAACTGGGTCCTGTATGCAAAAAGGCAGGAAGAGATCCGAGTAATAGAATACCACCCCAGATCAGCAGTTTAAATAAGCAAAGGGAATTTACGCACAAGTCTCGTCTTGGGCAGCTGAAGAAGTAGATCTCCACACCCAAATGCCACATCTTAATAGTTTAGAGAGGCCTTAACTTGTTTCAGTCATGTGCACTATCCAGAGCATCTCAACACCACATCACTATGTTGAAGCTGTGTCTTTGGGGCAATTTCTGGGATGGGAAAGGCGGCAAAACACTCATTCCAAGGACAGAGGAGAGGGCACGTCGCTTCCAATTGCCTGGACCAATTCACGGGTCAACGAGCCGCTGTTTCTAATTGTTGAACCCCTAGTGTGTTTTTGCTTGACCTAATGCAGCTATGATAGCGCACTCTGACCAAGTTGGATTTGACTCTGGAACTCAAGGTTAACGAGCAAAACAGAAATCTCGCTTATCACATTAACCGATTAAGTCCTATCATCAAAATACTTTCAGAAAAGCCATTTGACTGTATTCAATTCCCATTTATGACACAAAAGTCTTAAAGTACTAATAGGGAATTTTCTTAACCTGATGAAAGGATCTACCAAAAAACCTAAAGGAAATATCATTCCTCATAGTATAAAAGTACTTTCCTCTTATACCACTTCAATGTTTTACCTTATGAACATATAGCCTTTTCTAAAGTAGTAACTTCTTTTAAATAATAAAGTCTCTTCAATTAACTTTTTGCTGTATTTGAGAAGAACCTCACTACTTGTTTTTGTCAGGAACCAAGCTTGGGGCTCCTAGGATAAAAAGTTCAAGAATCACTGAAAAAAATGACATATTTTTCTACCTTGAAAAACTTCCTGGGGCACCTGGGTGGTTCAGTGGGTTAAGCCTCTGCCTTCTGCTCAGGTCATGATCTCAGGGTCCTGGAATCAAGCCCCGCATCAGGCTCTCTGATCAGCAGGGAGCCTGTTTCCCCCTCTGCCTGCCTCTCTGCTTACTTATGATCTCTCTCTCTGCCAAACAAGTAAATGAAACCTTTAAAAACAACAACAACAAAAACTTCCTGAACTGTTCAGCAAGGGACAGAGGGGAAAGGAGAAGGCCAGAGGGTTCATTTGGCCAAGATTATCTACGTTCACAAGCTGGAGTTCCTGACCTTTAGTTAGAACACAGCCTTCTTTGATAATCAGATGAAAGAAATGCAATCTCTCCCTAGAAAATACGCAAACACTCATCAAACATTTTTGCACACAGTTCCAAGGGATTCCTAAAGAGACATGGCACAATGGTAGCTACCAAGCCCACTGAGTTTTTCCAGACAACATGCCTTGCCAACTGCGGCCTACTCCTGAGCTCCAGCAGGAGGTTCTGATTGGTGACATGTTTATTTCCAGGACCTTGGGGACCTCTCTATCCATCTGAATCGGTCTTCACTGTGCCCAGTGCTAGGACACACCCTGGAGGCAAAGAGTGAACAAGATTATGATCAAGGGAGAGGCTCCTGGTGGCTGAGTCAGCGAAGCATCTGGCTCTCGATCTCAGCTCAGGTCTTGATCTCAGGGATGTGAGTTCAAGCCCCATGATGGGTTCCAAGTTGGACGTGGCCCCCACTTAAAGAAGAAAAGAAAAGACTATTACAAAAGGCACTTCCATAGAGGACCTAGGTGGGGTGCTCCACTGTACGCAGACACCCCCAAAGGTATTGGGAGCTTGGGGGAGGGCAGAGAAATGTGGGATGGGGAGCCACCCTGCAGGGGGTAGGGAGAGGGTATTTCCCATAGGAGGGTGGCACAGGTTGTACCGTGGACCGGAGTATTTGACCCGAAGAAGAGAAGGAGAGAGGGCATTTGGGGCTGTGAGAACGGCCAGTTTACCATCATTATCATTGGTGAGTATGCTTATCATTTCTTGGTTGCAAAATACAGTATCCAAGTCAAGCTGATTTTTATTGCTGCTAATAAGGAAGTAATCAGATCACAGCCCCGGGTAAGGATCCTCCGCTTCTAGGCTGAGGCTAAGGCCTACACTGGTCAGCAGGGAACTAGAGACAGGGCAGGGCCCCTGGAAAAAGCAACTACAGTGACCTGTCTTAACACCTGCCAGGGTAATTTCTGGATTTTAAAACATTTATTGAGGTAAAAGTCACATAACATAAAATTAACCATTTTTTAAATTTTTATTTTATTTAAATTCAATTAATTAACATATAGTGTATAATTAGTTTCAGAGGTAGAGGTCAGTGATCCATCAGTCTTATTACAACACCCAGCGCTCACTATATTACATGCCCTCCTTAATGCCTATCACCCGGTTACCCCATCCCCCCACCCATCTCCCCTTCAGCAACCTTCAGTTTGTTTTCTGTCACTCAGAGTCTCTTATGGTTTGTCTTCCCCTCTAATTTCATCTAGTTTTGTATTTCCCTCCCTTCCCCTGTGATCCTGTCTTGTTTCTTAGATTCCACATATGAGTGAAATCATACAGCTGACTTTCTCTGATTGACTTATTTTGCTGAGAATAATATCGTCTAGTTCCATCCATGTCGTTGCAAAAGACAAGATTTCGTTTTTGATGGCTGCGTAATATTCCATTGTGCATACATACCACATCTTTATTCATTCATTTGTCTATTGACATATGGGCTCTTTCCATAGTTTGGCTACTGTGGACATCGCTACTATAAAAAACAACGTTGACAGCAGCAAAACTAACCATTTTAAAGTGAATGATTCAGTGTCACTTTGTAGGCCAAGCCACCAAACCAGGACTTAGTACCTAATCTGCTTGCAATTTCAACCTTTCCCAGAAACGTTGTCTTAACCAGTCAGTCAGGAATCTTCCAGGCAGCACCAATGAGGTAATCTGTCACATGGGCCCTTCTCCAACCTCCAGAGGGAAGAGGAGGTAATCCACCTAATAAGATCCCTGCCCTTCCCCCTAGGGCGGATGACCTTGTTGAAATAATCTTTCCTTTTGCTAATAACGTCCTTTCTCCACCCTCCTGCCTATAAAAATCTTCCATTTTGTACAACTCCTCAAAGCATCTACTTGCTAGAGAGGATATAGCCTGAAGATTCATGAATTGCTTCATAAAGTCAATGAGATCTTCACATTTACTCATCTCGATTTCATTTTTTAAAGATTTTATTTATTTATTAGACAGACAGAGATCATAAGTAGGCAGAGAGGCATGCAGAGAGAGAAGGAAGCAGGCTCCCTGCTGAACAGAGAGCCAACGCGGGGCTTGATCCCAGGACCCTGGGATCATAACCTGAGCCAAAGGTAGAGGCTTTAACCCACTGAGCCACCCAGATGCCCCTCAATTGCATTTTTTAATAATACATTCACAATGTTGTACAACCACTACCTTTATTTGGTTCCAAAACATTTCCATTACTCCAAAATAAACTCCTGTGCCCATTAAGCAGGTTCTCCCCACCTCTCCTTTCCCCAATCCCTAGCAATCACCGATCTACATTCTGTCTTTAGGGATTTACCCAATCTAGATGTTTCATGTAAATGGAGTCCTGGAATATGTGATCTCTAGTATCTGGCCCCTATTAATTTAAATTTAAGGATCTAATTGGCTTTATTCAACAATTCATGAATCAGCAGCATCCCATCTAGTAAACAGAAGTGAGTTCCCAGGAACTATATAAAATGGAAGGATTTTACAGATAGAAGGAGGAGGGACAGGAATTTAAGAGTATATTATTTCAGGAGGGAAAAAAAGAATGTATTATGCCAGGCAAAATTGCCTTCCTTAAAAGGGTTTTATCTTGCAGATATTCTCACTGGTGTTGATCAAGAAATTCCAGATTGCCTGGGAGAGGCAGAAACTGCAATTGGGTTAGGTATTAAGTATTGGTGGGGCTTAACATAAGTGACTCCATCTGGGGCTTTTTTCTTTTGAACACTTCCTTCACTTAGGATAATGTTTTCAAGGTTGATTCCTGCTCTGGCACGTATCAGTATTTCTTTCCTCTCATGGTTGAATAGCATCCTATGATATGTACTGTCAACCTGAAAATAAAAAGCCACAATGAGAGGCAAACCAGTGTTTATTTGGGATCAAGTAACTGCAACCCAAGGGGTGGAGAGTCAGGTAGAAAACCAAACACGGTTCCACTTCAGTATGAAAGCAGGGGTTTAAGAGACAAGGGGAGGGGGCAATGACATGAGTTCAAGGATAGGAAAACAAAGTTTTCTATGGGGTTTTTACAAGCTAAGCTACTCTGACTACTGGTTTTTATTTTCAAAGTCTGAAACTACCAGTCTTATGATCCCCCTGACTTCTCAAGCAATAACTTAAAGCAACTGCCATTTTGCCTGGTCCAGAGGTTTTGGCCAGTTCAAACTAGGCTGGTAAGATAGTTTCTCCATAGTGCCTGCTCTAGCTCTATTTTTTTTAATTTTTTTTGTTTTATTTAAATTCTATTAATTAACATATATTATTAGTTTTAGAGGCATGGTTCAATGATTCGTCAGTTGCATACAAAAACCAGTGCTCATTACATCACATACCCTCCTTACTGCCCATCACCCCACTCCCCCTTCCCTCCCCTCCAGCAACCCTGTTTGTTACCTATAGTTAAGAGTCTCTTAGGGTTTCTCTCCCTCTCTGATTTCATCTTATTTTATTTTTCCTTCCCTTCCCTATGATCCTCTGTTTTGTTTCTTAAATTCCACATATGAGTGAAATCATAGAATTTGATTTCTCTGATTGACTTATTTCACTTAGCATAATACCTTCTAGTTCCACCCACGTCGTTGCAAATGGTAAGACTTCATTTTTTGATGACTGAGTAATATTCCACTCTGTGTATATCTATACCACATCTTCTTTATCCATTCATCTGTCAATGGATATCTGAGCTTTTTTCATAGTTTGGCTATTGTGGACATTGCTGCTACAAACACTGGTAGAAGGAGGTGGGACAGGAATTTAAGAGTGTATTTTTGGATAAATACCTAGTAATGCAAGATCTATAAAGAACTTATCAAATTCAACACCCAGAAAATGAATAATCCAGTCAAGAAATGGACAGAAGACAAACAGACATTTCTCCAAAGAAGACATACAAATGGTTTACAAACACATGAAAAATTGTTCCAGCTCTATTTCCAACTGACTCCAGTCATGACAATTTTTCATCATATATACCACAATTGTTTGTCCATTTGAGACAGGGAAAGTAAAGGGACATCAGGAAAATCTGTTTCTTGGCTCCTGTTCTTGCTTCTGTTCTCACTAGACTGACACCACGTCTTACATACGCCTTATTGAACAGATAATGTATATCCTTCTTGTAAAGGTCAAGGAGTTAATGATTTCTTTGAGGTTTTCTACCACAACAAACAACACCTAAAGAGTAACTGGGCGGGTCATCATGAATGTTTTCCAAGATCATCGACTTAACACAACACTCTGGTCCAGGGCATAAGTGACTTATGGAGGACAACTAAACATTCATCTTTGTTCCTGGATTACTGAGAAGACACTGTGCACCAGACTGTCATCCTCAGTAAAAAACCCAGGCCCCAAGCAATGATGAGACTCACTCTTCTTTCCTTTCTGAGTCTCCCAGACACTCTGTCCATATCTACACTTTACCTATCTTGAATAAACTCTGCACTATTTTCCTGTTGGCTTGTGTTTTATTTCTCTCCTGTGCAAAGCCAAGGACCCTCTTGGCTTGTCTTTTGGGACCCCCCCCCAGCTCCGGGTCCTTAGACTCAACCAGCCTACATCACATCCATCCATTAATTTCCATTGTTTCCACATTTTGGCTATTGTGAATGGTGCTGTTATGGATATGCAGGTAGATGTATTTCTTTGAGAAACTTGTCAGTTTTCTTAGGTATTTAACTACAAATGGAGCTGGTGGGTCATATGGTAGTTCTATGATTAACATTTTGAGGAACTGCCAAACTGTTTTCCACGGTGGCTTCACCATTTTACATTGTCACCAAAAATGTATGGGGATTCCAATTTCTCACACACCCCCAATACTTGCTATTTTCCTTTTTATATTTTTATAGCTATCTGTGTGGTTATGAAGTAATAAGATTTCTGGGCTTCTTAATTCTGTGCAACCAAAATGGTTAAGAATCTGAAGGACCATATCCAACATCTATAAAGAAACTCAACACCTAAAAAAAAATAATGCTATTAAGAAATGGGCAGAAGGGATGACTGGGTAGCTCAGTCAGTTAATCATCTGCCTTCGGCTTGCATCATGATCCCAGAGCCCTGGGATCTGGTAGGGTGTCAGGCTCCTTGCTTGGTGCAGAACCTGGTTCTCCCTCTGCCTGCCACTCCCCCTGCTTGTGCTCACTCTCTCTCTCTCTTTCTCTCTCTCTCTCTCTTTCTGACAAATAAATGAATCTTTGAAAGAAAATCTTAAATAAAAAACGGACAGAGGACATGAACAGATACTTTTCCAAAGAAGACCTACCGATGGCCAATAGACATGTGAAAATTTGTTGAACATCACTCATCATCAGGGAAATACAAATCAAAACTATAATGAGGTTTCACCTCACACCTGTCAGAATGGCTATAATTAACAACACAAGAAACAACAAATGTTGGCCAGGATGTGGAGACAGGGGAACCTTCTTACACTGTTGGTGGGAATGCAAACTGGTGCAGCCACTCTGGAAAACAGTATGGAGTTTCCTCAAAAAGTTAAAAATAGAACTACCTTAGGATCTAGCAATTACACTACTAAGTATTTACCCAAAGAATACAAAAATACTAATCCAAAGGGATACATGCATCCCTATATTTAGAGCAGCATTATTTATAATAGCCAAGTTATGGAAAGCGCTCAAATGTCCATGGACTGATGAATGGATAAGGAAGGGGTGGTATATATACACAATGGAATGTCACGCAGCCATAAAAAGGAATGAATTCTTGCCATTTGCAACATGAATGAAGCTAGAGAGTATTGTACAAAATGGAATAAGTCAGTCAGGGAAAGACAAGTATCATGATTTCATTCATATGTGGAATTTAAGAAACAAAACAAATGATCATAGGGGAAAGAGAGGCAAACCAAAAAACGGACTCTTAACTACAGAAAAGAAACTGAAGGTTACTAGAGGGGAGGTGGGTGGGGAAACGGACGAAATAGGTAATAGGGATTAAGGAGGGCACTTGTGATGAGTACCTGCTGGTGTATGTAAATGCTAAATCACTAAACTGTATACCTGAAATTAATACTACACTGTATCTTAACTAACTTGAATTTAAAAAAAAAAAGAATCTGAGAGAACATGACAGAGATAGAGAGGGACAAAGAAGAGTGTGATTAGAACCTGACCCAGGTAGCCCCTGAGCTTTCTGTAGACTCCAGAATTATCCATGCTCTCTATTGTATAGACAGTCAGCAAATAGCGATCTGCAGAATTGACTGATACGCAGGCCCTGTGGGAGTTAAACACCCTCAAGCCTCAGCTGCCACACCTGTTGACAGTTAAGCCTTCCCTTCCAAAAGGAGGACCAGACCAGACCCTGGGCATGACCTGCAGGAACATGGGGCCTGAATCTGCAAGTCAGGCTCATGGTGGCTTTGACTTAAGAGAACATGTGGCCAGCTAGGTATATGACCCTCAGGCAAATGTTCACTCAGCATGAACTCATAAATGGTTCAACTTGAGGCTGAGAGAGGGCAAGAGTTATAGAGTAACCCCAAATTGGGTAATATGTGATCTTTGAACAAGAGGAGGAAATGTGAGTTTAAGGTTTAATTAACAAAATGATTAAAAAAGTTCGGAGTTGGGCGCCTGGGTGGCTCAGTCAGTTAAGCCTCTGCCTCCAGGTCAGGTCATGATCCCAAGGTCCTGAGATTGAGTCCCACACTGGGCTCCCTGCTGAGCAGGGAGGCTGCTTCTCCCTCTGACTCTCCCCATCTCGGACTCTGTCTCTGTCACTCTCTCAAGTGAATAAAATCTTGAAAAAA
This sequence comes from Meles meles, assembly GCF_922984935.1. Classification (NCBI taxonomy): domain Eukaryota; kingdom Metazoa; phylum Chordata; class Mammalia; order Carnivora; family Mustelidae; genus Meles; species Meles meles. The sequence goes on from NC_060086.1 coordinate 10,279,852, forward strand.
ATCAGTCCATTGTCCAGATTCCTTCATTTGTCAAGGGTTTATTAAGTGCCTATTTTTTTTGCCATCCTCTGTTCTTGACATTTGAGATATAATACGATGAACAATGTCCTTACTCTTCAATAATTTGTATTCTAGAGGGAGGAAGTACATGACAAATAAGAAAATATAAGGCGTTCAGAAGAGCAATGATGAAAATAAAGGCAAGATGACAGGAAGTGATAAAGGGTAGTTCAGGATGGTTGGTTGGCAAAAACTTCTCTGAGGAAATCATGAGTGAGCCTTGAGTGACAGAAAAAGCAAAGAGTGTATAGTAAAGGGTTAACTCAGCAGGCCTGAGTCACATACAGCAGGTCCAAACCCCACACAGCTCAAAGAAAGAACTGATCCTGACCAGCTCCAGGCCAAAATGTTTAAGCCCTTGGAATATGCTGCCTACTATGAGTCTTTGTACACCTGGGCTCCGTGGGCCATACCAGACAGTTTATGCCAGCATTGTGAATTATGATAGGGGTCTCGGGCCACGCTGTATTTGTTTGACCTTTGGAGGTGCTGGAAATGGAATCACTAAGGTCACATGATCCCTCCCTGCTTATGTGACCAACCCTCAACTAAAACCCTGGGCAGCAAGGCTCAGGTGAGCTTCACTTGTTGGCAATACATCACACGTGCTGTCACGCGTCATTGCCGGGGGGATTCAGGGCTGCCTGTGCAACTGCTCCGGGAGGGGAAAACTGAAAGCTTGGATCCTGTGTGCCTTTCACCTTTGCTGATTTCGATCTATACGCTTTTGCTGTAGCAAACCATAACCATGAGTATAATAGCTTTCCTGAGTTCTGTGAATCCTTCTCATAAATCACTGAGTATGGTACTCAGGACCCCTAACATAGAGATGATAAACGAGAGGAGGAACATCCCATACAAAGAGAACAGCTTGTGCAAAAGCCCCTGAAGTAGGAATGCAAACGAGATTTAGACCAAGAAGTTCTTTCAGATCCTGGATATCAACCCTTTGTCTGTACTGTCATTTGCAAATATCTACTCCCATTCCGTGGGTTGCCTCTTTGTTTTGTTGACTGTTTCCTTTGCTGTGCAGAAGCTTTTGATCTTGGTGAAGAACAACCCAGGGGCCTGCCCAAGGTCACACAATGATGTGGAGAAAGAAGGGAACCCAGAGCTTAAATATGCTGACCCTCACTCAGGGGCTTTCCCCTGATGCATCCTGGAATGGCAGAAATGGGACAGGCTAAGCAGTCACACAAACATAGTTTCAAATCCTGATTCTACCTGTATTAGCTATGTGACCTTGAGGAACCTGTTCAACCTCTCTGAACTTCAGCATCCTCATCTCTAAAAAGGATTTGATGCATATCTCATGGCTTGTACAAAAAGTAAGTGAATGATGTATGTAAAACCCCTGGTAAATAAGAGTGCTCTTTGTTTGAATTTTCCCCAGAGGCAGACTCTGAGAAAAATATTTGGATATAAATAGTTAGTTTCGGGAGTGATCCCAGGAAGCACTCAAAAAGGATGGAGACATGGCTCGAGGAAGGTAGGAATGTGAACACAGTGTATGTTCACGAGCAGGTCAGTGCTGCAGAAAACTGGAGCCCCATCCTGCAGGGGACCTTCTGATGCCTATGCATGATGTGCCTCAGAACCAAGCTGAGGGAAAGGGAAGCTAGTATGTTTTCCCACCTCTTATTTGTGAAAGATTGCTGCTTTGGGCATTAACTGCCCGGCACTTCCTGCCTGCCTCTCAGTGAACCAAACACATGCCAGGGAAGCAGAGAGCACCCCAGTCCCTGAGGCACAGGAGGCCCTCAGCCTGCAAACTGTCTTCAGGGATATGGACAGCACACCCAAAGCATCTACTCTAATACACATATAATTGAGTGTTAGTTTTCCTTCTCCTTTTCCTTTTTGCCTGGAACATATATACCCACAGGTTTCAGAGGAATTAAATTTATAGCTGGTGGGTTGGAAATCTTGATAGAAGTGAAATTGTCTTGGGCAACTAGGTGGCTCAGTCAGTTGAGTGTCTGCCTTCAGCTCAGGTCATGAACTCTGGGTCTTGGGATTGAGCCCAGTGTCAGGCTCCCTGCTCAGTGAGGAGTCTGCTTCTCCCTCTCCCTCTGCCCTTCCCCTCTGCTTGTGGTCTCCCCCCATCTCTAATAAATAAACAAAATCTTTGAAAAAAAAGTAAAATTGTTTTTATTTCTCCATCGTTAAGTACCATGCCCAGTGAGAGAGCTTAGGAAGACATGCTTATCCATGGATGACTGTGAGAGCCTTTTTGTGCTCAGCCATTCTCTCCTAGCCTGCCAACTGCTAATGCTGCCCCCACCTCCAGTTCCAGAGCCTCTAAAGGCCACTCGCATGGGCTTGTAGGTCTCTCCATGGAGTCTAGCATAGTCCTAGAAAGCAAAGTCCTCACAGGAGACAATACACAGAATTGCTATGTTGGAACAGGGGACATGTCTAAAGGATGAGAAAAGGATAGGAAGGAAGAAACTGGGCTGTATCTTGAGTGAGCACTCCAAGATCAGCCAAAGAGTCATGTCTGACCTCCTGGAACAGCTCTTTTCAAATGCGAGCTACCTATGGAGGTGGAAAACAGATGTCAGAAGACAATGATGCCAAGAGGACAAGGTCTCCCATCAAATTCACCCAGATCAGCTTTGTAAATTGTGGCTTAGCATTCCTTCCAAGAATGTAGTGAAGGGCCACAGAAGTTCTCTGGGTCACAAAGTGACCTACAAACAGAGGCGGTGAAGAAGGCAAAGAGTGGAAATCGGGAAATGGCCAGATCAGACCAGATGTGACATTATGGAGCAAATGAAGGGACAATTGGAACAGTATTGTTGGGGAGAAGTCACAGGAGTTTAGACCCAAGGGTCCCACTCCAATCTGTTATTCATTCAGTTGACTGTGGGCAAGACCCTTCCACTCTCAACTCCTTGTCCACATGTAAGGAGGCTATACTAAATGTTCTCAATGCCCAGGTGCTAGGGTTCTATAACCTAAGTTTTAAACTTGCAAGGTTGCAGACCCAGAAAACAGAGATAGAAGGCAGAACTGGTGGCTGAGATCAATAACCAGAGAGAATATGTTGCAACTCAAATCAAGTCACCAATTACAACACACGTCTGATGTTTTCCCACAGCACTGCTTTGCTGGCATAATCCTGGCTGAATATTAAACAATGACCTCAACTTGGCAAATGAACCTTAGGAAGTTCAGATTATAACCAGACTAGTACAAGCAGGTTGAGAATATGAACTCGGCTCACCAGGGAAACACACTCGATGAAACAGCTCTAGCCTGACACTGGAAGGCAAGATTTCTTTGACAGTTTCAATTCTCTCAAATTATATACATTAAAATAGAACCTAAAGGGTATTATGTGCATGACCAGGAATTATATTCACCAAGGAAAAAGCCCTATGGAAGTTGACTGAAACATAATAGGTTCATACCCATTAAATTACCTGGGTGACTGGGGGGCCAACAAATCCCAATGCTAATGAAATTACTTTAGTAATGACAGAAGCCAGAATTTTTCAAATACTTCTTAAGAAGGAGACAGGGACTGTGTAATGTTCCTTTAGAATTCTGATAGGCTAGTAGAAATGGATTCTATCTTTTCTCTTTTTTTTTGGGGGGGGGATCTCAGTAACTTAAAAACCATATAAACTATATAGTTCTCCAGTAAAGACAAATATATGAACAAATATAAAATCATGTATTATGGTAATTTTGGCTTGTAACTCCACTTTTTATTGTGTTATCATATTTAAAAGACAAAAGCATAAAAATGGATACACAATATTTAAAGATATAATTTATGACATCAATAAAATAAAATGGGGGTGGCGAGTGGAGAGCTGTAAAGGAGTAGAGTTCCTATGTGATTGAAGTTAAGTTTAAAATAGATTGTTATAATTTCAGGGTATCTTATATAATCCACAGGGTAAACACAAAGAAAATATCTATAGAATATACACAATAGCAAATGCAAAGGGAATCAAAACATGTCACTAGAAAAAGTCAACCAAATACAAAGGAAGGTAGTAAGGTAGGAAAAGAGGGACAAAAAGGCTATATGACATGCAGAAAATAAATATCAAAATGATAATAGTGAGTCCTTCCCTATCAGTAATTACTTTAAATAAAAATATAAATTGGGGCGCCTGGGTGGCTCAGTGGGTTGAGCCTCTGCCTTCGCTCAGGTCATGATCTCGGGGTCCTGGAATCAAGCCCCACATCGGGCTCTCTGCTCAGCAGGGAGCCTGCTCTCTCCTCTCTCTCTGCCTGCCTCTCTGCCTACTTGTGATCTCCCTCTCTGTCAAATAAATAAATTTAAAAAAAAGAAAAATAAGTTAATTAATTAATTAAACTACCCAGTCAAAAGGCAGAGATAGTCAGAAATAGAATCCAACTATACGGTGTCTATAAAAGATTCACTTTAGAGGTACCTGGGTGGCTCAGTCAGTTAATTGTCCAACTCTTGATTTCGGCTCAGGACATGATCTCAGGGTTGTGAGATCGAGCCCTGCATTGGGTTCCATACTCAGCATGGAGCCTGCTTAAGATTCTCTCTCTCCAGAGAAAGGAGTTGAGGGAAATTGGAGGGAGAGATGAACCATGAGAGACTATGGACTCTGAAAAACAATCTGAGGGTTTTGAAGGGGCAGGGGGTGGGAAGTTGGGTGAGCCTGGTGGTAGGTATTATCAAGTATTGCATGGAGCACTGGGTGTGGTGCATAAACAATGAATTCTGGTACACTGAAATGAAATTTAAAAATAAAAAAAATTTTTTTAATAAATAAGTAATTTTTAAAACATCAAAAAAAAAAAAAGATTTTTAAATTTTAAAAAAAGATTCTCTCTCTCCCTCTCCCACTGCCCCAAACCCCTTCTCTCTTCCCCTCTTAAAAAAAAAGATTCTTTTTTTAAGTTTTTTTTTAAGATTTTATTTATTTATTTGACAGAGATCTCAAGTAGGCAAAGAGGCAGGCGGGGGGCAGGGGGAAACAGGCTCCCTGCTGAGCAGAGAGCCCAATGCGGGACTCAATCCCAGGACCCTGGGATCATGACCTAAGCCGAAGGCAGAGGTCCAACCCACTGAGCCACCCAGGCGCCCCCTTTTTAAGTTTATTTTTTAAAATAATTTCTACAACCAACTTGGGGCTCAAACTCATGACTCTGAGATCAAGAATCACATCCTCTACCAACTGAGCTAGCCAGATGCCCCAAGAGGTTCACTTTTTTTACTTAGGCTCCACGCCCAGCATGGAGACCAATGTGGGACTTGAACCCACAACCTTAAGATCACCACCTGAGCTAAGTAAGATGAAGAGTCAGATACTTAACCAACCGTGCCACCCAGCTGCCCCTCCCCCAAGAGATTCGCTTTGGATCTAATGATATGCATAGGTTAAAAGTTAAAGGATGTAAAAGATATTCCATAAAAATGATAACCAAAGAGAATAGGGGTGGCTATATTAATACCAGACAAAAGAGACTTTAATTCAAAAACTGCCGACTCCCCACAGCTTTCTTAGGGGAGGATTCCATAGTGTTCATGGGCACAGACCCCTGTGACCTGCTTTGCAGGAGACACAGGAAGCTTTTGACACTGTGGTAACTAATGGCCATGGAAACAGAAGACCCCCCCCCCAAAAAAAGGGATATGCTGCTGCACATCCCCTAGAAGGAGCTACTATTATGCCACCTTAGGATCAGGGCTGCCAGCATCCCTTAACCTCGTGGATGCCCCAGACTCCAGAGCCCTGGCTGCTCTGCCTGTGCCCACACTTCAGACCCTGATTCCACAGCCACTCTGCATGTGCTCTCACTCCAAATCCCAGATCCATGGCTGCTCCATATATATCCCTATCTCAGGCACCAGGGACACCACTGCTATGGGCTAGCCAGCACCCCAGACCCTAGAGCCACTATCGCTACACACACACCCGTGCTCTAGACCCTGCCTCTGAGGCCACTGGTATGCACTCAAACCTCCAGCAACAGAGCCATTGGCGTTGTAGGCTGGCCAGTGCCAGGAATCCACAGCCGCTGTCACTCTGTGAGCACCTGCACTCCAGACTCTGGCTCTGTTCTGCTCAGCAAGTGCCAGCATCTGGGCAACAGAGCCATCCCCACTGTGGACTCTTCCGTGTCCCTGACCCTGGAGCCACTGTCCTACTGCAATTCCAGTCCCCTGCGCCATGGCGGGCACATGGTCATCTGAACTTTAGACACAATATCACCACTATTGCAAGGGCACCCACAAGCTGGATACGGTGCCAAGAGGGGTCCTCCCGGCCATGACAACCCTTAGAAGAAAAAAACCCTAGGAGAAAAAAAGATCAGGAGGTTCCATGTAGCTGAAGACCCCAAGAGTTCCTGTAGATATTTACAGTCTTGACCACTGAGAGCCTCTTTCTATCTTCACAAACCTTCGCCGCAGCTAAGGGAGCTGCACAAAGATTATGCTGCTGGGCCTTCTCTGGCGCTGGAATTGCCACATCCTGCCCAACAAACACCCTCACACCTACCCATAGGTAAAGGTATTCCCAACCAAAACCAGTTTCTAAAATCTGTTAAAGCTGACTACTCTATCAAACGCACAGATATCAGTGCAAGGCTATAAGAAACTATAAGAAACAAACAAAGAAATCAAGGAAACATGATAGCACCAAAGGAACACAATAATTTCCCTGTAACTGACCCCAAAGAAATTGATATCTATGAATTGTCAGATACAGAATTTAAAATAATTACTAGTTGGGGCACCTGGGTGGCTCAGTGGGTTAAGTCTCTGCCTTCGGCTCAGGTCATGATCCCAGAGTCCTGGGATCGAGCCCCGTATCGGGCTCTCTGCTCAGCAGGGAGCCTGTTTCTCCCCTCTCTCTCTGCTGCCTCTCTGCCTACTTGTGATCTCTCTCTCTGTGTCAAATAAATAAAAATAAAATCTTTAAAAAAAATAATTACTAGCAAGCTACAAGAGAACACAGGTAATATCAAGATAACACAGAGGCATCACAATCTGATGAAACCTCTTAAACTGTATGTGAACAAAATGAGACAAATCAAGAGATGAATCATTTTTAAAAAAAGAAGAAGAAGAACCAGGGACGCCTGGGTGGCTCAGTTGATTAAGTGGCTGCCTTTGGCTCAGGTCATGATCCCAGCATCCTGGGATGAGTGCCGCTTCGGGCTCCTTGCTCGGCAGGGAACCTGCTTCTCTCTCTGCCTCTGCCTGCCTCTCTGTCTGCCTGTGCTCACTCGCTCTCCCTCTCTCTCTCTGACAAATAAATAAATAAAATCTTTTTTTTTAAATTTTTTAAAAGAACCAAATGGAAATGCTCAAAGTGAAGAATACAATGACTGAAATGAAAACTGAAAAGGCGAGCAGACATGACCAAGCGGAAGAATCTGTAAGGGTTGTTATAGGGGAAAGGGGTAGGGGGATAGGGTAACAGGGTGATGGGCATTAGGGAGGGCACATGATGTAATGAGCACTGAGTGTTATACACAATTGATGAATCACTGAACTCTACCTCTGATACTGTTAATACACTACATGTTTTTTTAATTGAATTTTTAAAAAATAAAATAATGTTTTTAAAAACTCAAAAACAAACCATTTGAAATTACTCAGGATAAAAAAGAAAAAAGAGAGGTGCCTGGGTGGCTCAGTGGGTTAAAGCCTCTGCCTTCAGCTCAGGTCATGATCCCAGGGTCCTGGAATCAAGCCCCACATGGGGCTTTCTGCTTGGCAGGGAGCCTGCTTCCTCCTCTCTCTCTGCCTGCTTCTCTGCCTACTTGTGATTTCCATCTGTCTCAAAAAAAAAAAAAAGAGAGAAAGAAAAGAGAGGGGCACCTGGGCGGCTCAGTGGGTTAAAGCCTCTGCCTTCAGCTCAGGTCATGATCCCAGGGTCCTGGGATGGAGCCCTGCATTGGGCTCTCTGCTCAGCAGGGAGTCTGCTTCCTCCTCTCTCTCTGCCTGTCTCTCTGCCTACTTGTGAGTTCTGTCTGTCAGATAAATGAATAAAATCTTTAAAAAAAAGATTTAAAAAGAAAAAAGAATGAAGAAGAGTGAAGAAAGCCTACAGAAATTATGAGTCCCAAAGACAAGAGGGAAAAGGGGGAAGAAAGCTTATTTAAAGAAACAATCGCTCTTGTTTTTTGGGAGGTTTTTGATCACTGCTTCAATCTCGTTACTAGATATCGGTCTATTCAGGTTGTCAATTTCTTCCTGGTTCAATTTTGGGAGCTTGTAGTTTTCCAGGAATGCATCCATTTCACCTAGGTTGCTTAGCTTATTGGCATATAACTGTTGGTAATAATTTCTGATGATTGTTTCTATTTCCTTGGTGTTAGTTGTGATCTCTCCCTTTTCATTCATAATTTTATTAATTTGGGCTTTCTCTCTTTTCTTTTGGATTAGTGTGGCCAATGGTTTATCGATCTTATTGATTCTTTCAAAAAACCAGCTTCTAGTTTCATTGATACGTTCTACTGTATCTCTCGTTTCTACCTCATTGATCTCTGCTCTAATCTTGATTATTTCCCTTCTTGCATGTGGAGTTGGTTTGATTTGTTGTTGATTCTCCAGTTCTTTAAGGTGTAGAGACAGAGCCCAGGACCTGACGGATTCCCTGGGGAATTCTACCAAACTTTCAAAGAAGAAATAACACCAATTCTCCTGAAGCTGTTCCAAAAAATTGAAGCAGATGGAAAACTTCCAGACTCTTTTTATGAAGCCAGCATTACCCTGATCCCCAAACCAGACAAAGATCCTACCAAAAAGGAGAATTTCAGACCAATATCACTGATGAATATGGATGCAAAGATTCTCAACAAGATCCTAGCAAACAGGATCCAGCAGCACATTAAAAAGATTATCCACCATGACCAGGTGGGATTCATCCCTGGGTTGCAAGGTTGGTTCAACATTCGCAAATCAATCAGTGTGATAGAACACATCAATAAGAGAAGAGAGAAGAACCACATGGTCCTCTCAATTGATGCAGAAAAAGCATTTGACAAAATCCAGCATCCGTTCCTGATGAAAACGCTTCAAAGTATAGGGATAGAGGGAACATTCCTGAACTTCATAAAATCTATCTATGAAAGACCCACAGCAAATATCATCCTCAATGGGAAAAAGCTTGCAGCCTTCCCGTTGAGATCAGGAACACGACAAGGATGCCCACTCTCACCACTCTTGTTCAACATAGTATTAGAAGTTCTAGCAACGGCAATCAGACAACAAAGAGAAATAAAAGGTATCCAAATTGGCAAGGAAGAAGTCAAACTCTCTCTCTTCGCAGATGACATGATTCTTTATATGGAAAACCCCAAAGACTCCACCCCCAAACTACTAGAACTCATACAGCAATTCAGTAACGTGGCAGGATACAAAGTCAATGTACAGAAATCAGTGGCTTTCTTATACACTAACAATGAAAATACAGAAAGGCAAATTAGAGAATCGATTCCATTTACTATAGCACCAAGAACCATAAGATACCTGGGAATAAACCTAACCAAAGAGGTAAAGGACCTGTACTCGAGGAACTACAGAACACTCATGAAAGAAATTGAAGAAGACACAAAAAGATGGAAGACCGTTCCATGCTCTTGGATTGGAAGAATAAACATTGTTAAAATGTCTATACTGCCTAGAGCAATCTATGCTTTTAATGCCATTCTGATCAAAATTCCACCCGTATTTTTCAAAGAGCTGGAGCAAATAATCCTAAAATTTGTATGGAATCAGAAGAGACCCCGAATTGCTAAGGAAATGTTGAAAAACAAAAACAAAACTGGCGGCATCACATTACCCTATTTCAAGCTTTACTACAAAGCTGTGATCACCAAGACAGCGTGGTACTGGCATAAAAACAGACACATAGACCAGTGGAATAGAGTGGAGAGCCCAGATATGGATCCTCAACTCTATGATGAAATAATCTTCGACAAAACAGGAAAAAATATTCAATGGAAAAAAGACAATCTCTTCAATAAATGGTGCTGGGAAAACTGGACAGCGATATGTAGAAGAATGAAACTCGACCATTCTCTTACACCGTACACAAAGATAAACTCGAAATGGATAAAAGATCTCAACATGAGACAGGAATCTATCAGAATCCTAGAGGAGAACATAGGCAGTAACCTCTTCGATATCAGCCACAGCAACTTCTTTCAAGGTATGTCTCCAAAGACTATGGACTCTGAAAAACAACCAGAGGGTTTTGAAGGGGCGGGGGTGGGGGTGGGAGGTTGAGGAACCAGGTGGTGGGTAATAGCAAGGGCACGTACTGCATGGAGCACTGGGTGTGATGCCAAAACAATGAACACTGTTATGCTGTAAATAAACAAATAAAAAAAATTTAAAAAAAAAGATATGTCTCCAAAGGCCAAGGAAACAAAAGCAAAAATGAACCTTTGGGACTTCATCAAGATCAAAAGTTTCTGCACAGCAAAGGAAACAGTCAACAAAACAAAAAGGCAACCCACGGAATGGGAGAGGATATTTGCAAATGACAGTACAGACAAAAGCTTGATATTCAGGATCTATAAAGAACTTCTCAAACTCAACACACACAAAACAGATAATCATATCGAAAAATGGGCAGAAGATATGAACAGACACTTCTCCAACGAAGACATACAAATGGCTATCAGACACATGAAAAAATGTTCATCATCACTAGCCATCAGGGAGATTCAAATTAAAACCACATTGAGATACCACCTGACACCAGTTAGAATGGCCAAAATTAGCAAGACAGGAAACAACGTGTGTTGGAGAGGATGTGGAGAAAGGGGAACCCTCTTACACTGTTGGTGGGAATGCAAGTTAGTGCAGCCACTTTGGAGAACAGTGTGGAGATTCCTCAAGAAATTAAGAATAGAGCTTCCCTATGACCCTGCAATTGCACTGCTGGGTATTTACCCCAAAGATACAGATGTAGTGAAAAGAAGGGCCATCTGTACCCCAATGTTTATTGCAGCAATGGCTACGGTCGCCAAACTGTGGAAAGAACCAAGATGCCCTTCAACGGATGAATGGATAAGGAAGATGTGGTACATATACACGATGGAGTATGGAGTATTATGCTTCCATCAGAAAGGATGAATACCCAACTTTTGTAGCAACATGGACGGGACTGGAGGAGATTATGCTGAGCGAAGTAAGTCAAGCAGAGAGAGTCAAGTATCATAAGGTTTCACTTATTTGTGGAGCATAACAAAGAACACGGAGGACATGGGGAGATGGAGAGGAGAGGGAGTTGAGGGAAACTGGAAGGGGAGATGAACCATGAGAGACTATGGACTCTGAAAAACAACCAGAGGGTTTTGAAGGGGCGGGCGGGGGGTGGGAGGTTGAGGAACCAGGTGGTGGGTAATAGCGAGGGCACGTACTGCATGGAGCACTGGGTGTTATGCCAAAACAATGAACACTGTTATGCTGTAAATAAACAAATAAAAAAATTAAAAAATAAAAATAAAAAAAAATAAAGAAACAATCGCTGAAAACTTCCCAAATCTGGGGGGAAATGTAGACATCCAGATACATGAAGCTCATAGGGCACAACACATTCAACCCAGAGGACTTCACTGAAACACATTATAATAAAACTGCCAGAAATCAAAAAAAGCAAAGAATTTTGAAAGCAGCAAGAGAAAAGAATCTCATCTCATACAAAGGAACACCCATGCTACTATCAGTTGCTTTCTCAGCAGAAATCTTGCAGACCAAAAGACAATGAGATGATACATAAAGAGTGCTGAAAGAAGAAAATTGTTAGGGCACCTGGGTAGCTCAGTCAAGGTTAAGCATCTGCCTTCAGCTCAGGTCATGATCTCAGAGTCCTGGGATCGAGCCCCACATCAGGCTCCCTGCTCAGTGGAATGTCTGCTTTTTCCTTTCCCTCTACCCCCACCCCTGCTCATGCTTTCTCCCTCTCTTTCTCAAATAAATAAATAAAACCCTTAAAAAGAATGCTTTACCTGGCAAAGCTGTCCTTCAGAAAACAAGAAAACATGAAGACTTTCCCAAATAAAAGCTGAGGGAATTCATCACCACTAGGCCTCCTTAGGGAAATCTAAAGAGTTCTTTAAGCCAAAATGAAAGGATGCAATTAGTAACAGGAAAACATACGAAGGTTAAAACTCACTGTTAAAGGAATTCAGAATACACTAACACTAGGGGCACCTGGGTGGCTCAGTTGTTTAAGCATCCAATTCTTGATTTCAGCTCAGGTCATGATCTCAGGGTTTTGGGATCGAGCTGTGCTTGGCTCTGCACTCAGGGCAGAATCTGCTCGTCCCTCTCCTTCCTCTTCTGCCTCTCCCCTCCAGTCTAAAATAAATAAATTTTATTAAATAATTAAAAAATAAAACTCTCAGAAAAAAATAGGGTAAACCCTTCATGCTATTGGATTTGGCAGTGATTCCCTGCATATGACTGGATTTGGCAGTGATTTCTTGCATATGACACCAAGAACAAATGAAACAAAAGAAAAAATAGATGAATGAATACCAAAATTTAAAACTTTTGTATATCAAATGACACAATGAACAGAGTGAAAAGTAACTTATGGAGTGGGACAAAATATTTATATATCATATAGTTGATAAGGGTTTAATATCCCAAATATATAAAGAACTCCTACAGCTTAATAATTTAAAAAGACCTCATAAAAAAATTGGCAAAGGAATTCTGGAAAACAGTATGAAGTTTCCTCAAGATGTTAAAAACAAAATTACCCTATGACCAGAGATTACACTACTAGGTATTTACCCCAAAGATACAGATGTAGTAAAAAGAAGGGGTACATGCACCCCAACGTTCATAGAAACAATGTCCACAATAGCCAAACTGTGGAAGGAGCCGAGATGCCCTTCAAGAGATGAATGGATAGAGAAGATGTAATACATATATATATATATATATATATATACAATGAAATATTACTCAGCCGTCAAAAAGGAGGAATACTCACCATTTGCTTTGACATGGATGGAAATGGAGGGGATTATGCTAAGTGAAATAAGTCAAGCAAAGAAAGACAATTATCATATGGTTTCACTCATATGTGGAATATAAGGAATAGTGTGGAGGAACACAGAAGAAGGGAGGAAAAACTGAATGGGAAGAAATCAAAGGGGGAGAGAAACCATGAGAGACTGAACTCGGGGAAACAAACAGGGTTATAGAAAGGGGGTGGGTTGAGGGATAGGGTAACTGAGTGATGGGCATTAAAGAGGGCAAGTGATGTGATGAGCACTAGGTGTTATACATAAATAATGAATCCTTGAACACTACATCAAAGAGTAACAATGTACTATATGATGGTGAACTGAACATTAAAAAAATGGCAAAGGATGTGAATAGACATTTCTCCAAAGATAAACAAATGACCAACAATCACACGTAAAAATGTTCATAGCACTAATATTCAGGAAATGCAAATCAAAACCTCATATCCATTAGACTGGCTACTATTATGTGTATATATGTGTGTATATATATATAACAGTATCCACTCTAACTCCCTCCCAGTCATACAAAATTACAAAAGTTTCAATTATCATGGTTAAGGAGGCTCTTAGAAGACAAAAGCAATTCCACCTTTTGCTGGTGCCTGAGGTCCCCCCAGCAAGACAAAGTTTTAGCCCCTTGACCATAAATTCATAGAAGCGTCCAAGTCACAGCACCCCTCCCACGCTCGCATATAGTTGCTAACAGTGTTGTCTGTGATTCCCTGTTTCACATGTATTTTATATTTATTGATGTTCCCTCTACAGATTCTTCTTTGTTCCTAGTAAACTTTAGTAAGAAAAAAAACAGAAAACAAGTGTCAATGAGAAGAAAGGGGGAACCTTTTACAAACGTAGTGATCCGAAGGGGCACATGCACCTGAATGTTTATAGCAGCAATGTCCACAATAGCCAAATTATGGGAAGAGCCTACATGTCCATCAATAGATGAATGGATAAAGAAGATGTGGTATACATATTCAATGGAATACTACGCAGCCATCAAAAAAGAACAACATGGATAGAACTAGAGGGTATTATGCTAAGCAAAATAAGTCCAGGCAGAGAAAGACAATTATCATATGATCTCTCTGATATGAGGAATTTGAGAGGCAGGACAGGGGTTCATGAGGGAAGGGAGGGGAAAATGAAATAAGAAGGGACCAGGGAGGGAGACAAACCATAAGAGACTTAATCTCAGGAAACAAACTGAGGGTTGCTGGGGGGTGAAGGGGAGGGATAGGGTAGCTGGGTTATGGACATTGGGAGGGTATGTGTTCTGCTGAGTGCTGTGAAATGTGTAAGACTGATGATTCACAGACCTGTACCCCTGAAGCAAAGAATGCATTGTATGTTAATTTTAAAAAGACCCAAAAAAAGTGGGAATCTTTGTGCACTACTGGGAATGTGAAATGGTGCATCTGCTGCAGAGAACAGCATTGGAGATTCCTAAAAAAAAAAAAAAAAAAAAAAAAAAGTAAGAATCGAACTACCCCGTGATCCAGAAATTCCATTTCTGGGAATCTACCCAAAACAACTGAAAGCAGAATCTTAAGAAGATATTTGTACACGCATGCTCGTAGCAGTATTATTCAGAGTAACCAAAAGGTAGAAGCAACCCAAGTGTCTCATCAGCAGATAAAAAAAGAAAATGGACTATATCTCTATGGTGGAATATTATTCAGCCTTGAAAAGGAAGGAAAGCCTGACAGTGTCAACACTGATGAAACTTGGGGAGATTATGCGAAGTAAAATAAACCCGTCACAAAAGGACACATACTATACGATTCTACTTATATGAGGTACCTAGAGTAGGCTAACTCATAGAGACAGAAAGTACAGTGGTGGTTGCCAGGGAGCTGGGGGAGGGAGGAATGGGGAACTGTTTCATGGGTACAGGGTTTCAGTTTGGGAAGATGAAAAGAATTCTGGAGATTAGTTACACATGATATGAATGTACTTAACACTACTGAAATGTACACTAAACAATGGTTAAGATGGTAAATTTGATATTATGTGCATTTCATCACAATTTTTTTGATGAATGCTGAGTTCCGATCTGACTGAAAAAACAACATGAATTCCCTGTATGGAAGATAAAAAGTAAGAAAATGTTAAGACTTTCCCTGTAGACAAAAGTAACAAATTAAACCACTGGAAGTAATAACTTTCCAGTAGAAAAACCCTAAGGGGATGATGTGTCTGGAGTCCAGGAAAATTGGCCAGCCAGACCCAAGACAATTACTGCACATTTATTTTTAACAATGCCCACTGAGTATGGCTCCCTAGAGGCCAAGAGCAGACCTGAAAATAATTCAAGTGTGAGCCCCACACATCTCTCCTTGGCCCAAGAATCAGGGAATGAGACCAGCTCTCTCAGCCTCCTGGCTCACCCTGCCTTCCACCGACACACTTGCTCTGCATTTTGCTTCTAATGGGACCCAGGCTTGAGTCTCCAGCTCCAGGACGCTTGTGAGCCATCTGCCCCTTCTTAGCAAGGAGGAGTAACTCAGGAGAAGGCGGCATCCTTGGATGGGCTTGGCAGAAATCAGACCAACTGAACAGGTCAGTGATAAGGTGGAGACAGAAGAAGACACTCCTCTCTCATTGCCCCCAAATGTGTAAGCCTAAAGACATCTACTCCTTCACTTCTCAAAGACAAGCAGAATCAGAGACCTGTAGGGGACTTTGGAAACCACACAGGGATCCAACCTCAACACTTTACAAACTTCCTAAACTCACATAGGACTGGACGCCAGGACAATTTCTCTCAGCCTCCCTTCATTCCCGACTATGAGGGCCTATCCAGTCATTCCAACACCTTCTAATGCTTATCCTTGGCAGTCTTCTGGAAATGTTTGCTCTTGCTCAGACATGCTCAGAAGCAGAGCAAGTGACTGACTACAATAGCCTAATTCTTATTTCTTGTTTAGTGGAAGCAACTTAGCAGGGAAAAAACTAGCAGAAATTAAACCTCAAGCCGTTCCCATTACCCTCCAAATTAACATATTTTTGTTGTCAGATGTACACAGATGTTATCTGTATGTACCTGTTACCTTATGTTCTGCTTTTAAAGTCTATGTTATAGACAAATATCCAGAAATCACTTTTTTTTCATTTTTAATATCTGTATAATATTCTATTACATCACTACATCATCATTGCAAAGATATAGACTCTGGGAGAATATTTTAAAATTAATATTTAAGTACTTGGTACTGTGCCTGCTGTAGAGTATATACTTATTTATTATTGATAATATATCTATATACTTGGAAGCATGATCATCTGAATTAATTAAAACCTTCCAATTAGAATATATTTCTATTATATATATTCCTTTACTTTACCCATTATAATTTCCTTTGAACAAATATTTCATTTCCCAAGTTGAATTAAAATCCAAATATTCAATTTCATCATCGCTGGAAATGAAAACACCATCTTCATTCCTTTTTTTTTTGTTATTTACAGTTGCTCTATCAGTAAGAAATTTACTAATTTTTGTGTGATATACACTTTACAACTCTGCTCGTTAACTTTATTTTTAGCAGTGACTTCATTTCTCTTAATAGCTTAGCTATAAATAGATATTTTGCAAAGAGTTATGTTTTTATTTCTTTTTCTTTTCAGATAGCCATGGCCAGCATTTCTAGCAAGATATTAAATAAGGAGGGAAAACAGAGAATACCTATATTTTGTTCTTCTTTTTAGGGAAAAAGTATAAGTCTTCAATAAACATGATGTTGACTCTTGTTTTCAAATACACCACTTATCATATTAAGGAAAAAAGCACTGTTTTCAGAGTTTTAATCTATAAGGTTTTGATAAATTTATCTGGATCTCATTACAGTAGTTGGTATTTTGTTTGTGTTAAACTAGGTTAATGGATTTCCTTGAATCTGATAGAGAATTCTTTTTTTTAATTTTTTTAATTTTTTATTTTTTTATAAACATATAATATATTTTTATCCCCAGGGATACAGGTCTGTGAATCGCCAGGTTTACACACTTCACAGCACTCACCATAGCACATACCCTCCCCAATGTCCATAACCCCACCCCCCTCTCAACCCCCCTCCCCCCAGCAATCCTGTTTGTTTTATGAGATTAAGAGTCACTTATGGTTTGTCTCCCTCCCAATCCCATCTTGTTTCATTTATTCTTGATAGAGAATTCTTTTAATGCATAGTTTCCTTGGCTTGCTTACTTTTTTTTTTTTACTTGGGGGCATTTGCATCTATGTCTAAAAACAAAATTGGTCTAAAATATTCCTTTTGTTATCTTGCTTAGTTCGAGCTTGAAATCATATTTGCCTCTAAAAATGAATTGACGAATAATGACTGAATAACAATAGCCAAGTTAACTGGGTACCATCTTCTTGCAAGGCACTGTTTTATGCACATTATGGGTATTTCCTTACTTAATGTTTGTAACAACCCCTGTACGCAGATATTACTAAACCACTTTACAGATTATTACACCATAAATTTGTTTTTATATTTTTTATTATTGAATTGGTCCTTAGAAAGCTTAAATATTTTCTTTATTGGAGTCAGACTATTTTATAAGTTTGTATTTCTTTCTCTGTTAGTGTTATATTCATGCTCTCTAATTCTTTTTGCACCTATGGGGCTACTGAGCATATTTGTGAGTAGTCCTCTATTTTATTTGATAAGATGTATTAGCCTCTAATTGAAAATAATAGTCAACTTAAATTTGAATCTTTTGTATTAGCTATTAAGTTTTCCAAATCCTGGCCTCATTCTCATTCTCTTCTGTTTATCAAAATTGCTTATTATCTCTTTTTCAAAGAATCAATTATCAGATTTCTGATTAAATTAATTTTCTTTTTCTAGGTCATTTGTTTTTACTTTATTACCTATATTTTAACTTGTTTCCCCTTCTCAATTATTTAAGCGGAGCACATTATGGCTCAGTCACTGAATAAAACTTAACATGAGGACTCCAAAGTCAAAGACAAGCATTTTCTCCACCCCTTGGCCTCTCACAAAACAGGTCCCATATTCAAGCCAACAAAAATGGCAGAGCTGTCGTGATCACCAGAGAAAGGTGGAGGCCTGCCGCTGAAGCAGAACACAAGGCCAGTCTGTGTGCTGGCTGCCCAAGGATCAGACCCCAACAAATAGGTGCCTGGGTCCAGGTATGTATGGGTTAGTGTAGTGTGGAGCCCAAACCTATGGAGGTCTGAGTGGTGACATTAGGTGGTTTACAAAGATGGAGACAAGTAGCATCAAATCACGTGGTGAGAAAGCGATTGCGTTTTGAGTTCCCCCTCAACCTTTATGACCCCTCCCAGAGAAATCCTCAGGTGCTATTCCCCTAACTCCTCCCTTGCACTTTACATTCTCCCTTTTTTGGTGGGGGTATTTAGAGATTTTATTTATTTATTTACTTGTCAGAGAGAGAAAGAGAGAGCATGCACACAAGCAGGCAAAGAGGCAGGCAGAGGCAGAGAGAGAAGCAGGCTCCCCGCCGAGCAAGGAGCTTGATGTGGGACTCCATCCCAAGACCCTGGGATCATGACCTGAGCCGAAGGCAGCAGCGTAACCGACTGAGCCAACCAGGTGTCCCTCTCCTTTTTTAACCAAGGAAAAGTAGGTTTCAGACTCGGAACTCTCTACAGGTAATGGTATCTGGCTAAAATTCAGTAAGTGATACTGTTTCTTATGTATCATGGTGTCCAAATTTTTACTTTTATAAATTCATTTCAATCAACAAAATTAGTGAGTTAAATAAGAGTATTAATGAATCAATAAAACAGATGATAAGTAAATGTGAGTGATGTTTGGGAGACACAAAGTTGATATCAGGCGAAGGAGGACAATCTTTAAGGTCTCACCCAATCTCAAAGATGTATGGTCACGAAGGGGAATATTAAAAACAGGTATCCCTTCATTCAACAATAGCATAAAAACATTGAGTTTTTATGCCTTTAGTCCAGGCATGGTTCTAGAAACTAGGGATAGAGCAATACATTAAAACAAAACTCCTCCCCTCATAAGCTTATGATATGATAGGTCAGAAGAATGAGGAGGACTGAGAGCAAGAAACCAGCGAGACAGGAGAGGGGCCACAAGAAAACTGTGCTTAAAACCCAGTAGGGAATGCGTTTCCAAAAGTGGACGTGACCAAGCCTACTAACGGCGCCTTGTTGGTTTTAGTATGATGGAGCCTGAGAACCCACCTCAGATGTGCATTGGTGGCCACAGAAGTTTCATGGATTGTGGAGAAGCCTGAGAAGGCGGCTTCATGAGCAAACAGGAAGAAGGAAACTGGGGTTTGTGTACTGCCCACAGTTTGAGGACTTTTGTGGAAAGGGAGAGTAGTGAGCTGACAGCCAGAGGGAAATGTGGGTCAAGGGTGGATTTTTAAAACTCAGTGATTTCTGTGTGCTGACAGGAATGATCCAAAAGCTAGGAGAAAAATCCTCTTCATTTTAAGTTAGACTCAATCTTAGCTTGGGTTTTCTCCAAATAGGGAATACTTGGGAAGAGTACTTTCCCAACGATTGAGAAGTAGTAACAAGAAATTTCTTCTCCCACATCTCTGGAGAAGGAGAGGACTGTAAGGAAAAGAGGATGATGTCACCTTGGTTTGAAAGGAGTACTAGTCAAGGAAGGGACAGCGCTTTCGCCACTACACACACCATAGCTCCTGGCCTCATAATGTATCTCTCCCAGTATGGGTGATCCTCTCCCGC
This sequence comes from Meles meles, assembly GCF_922984935.1. NCBI lineage: Eukaryota > Metazoa > Chordata > Mammalia > Carnivora > Mustelidae > Meles > Meles meles. Next base: position 10,299,638 of record NC_060086.1, read on the forward strand.
CACGTCCCTGCCCCATTCCACCTGCTCCACCTGCCCCTTCTCCTACCCCAGCACTGGCCACTCCAGGAAGCCCTGACCCATTTACACAGATGTCCCAAGGCTAAGTTCATCTGGTACCTTTTTTTGGTCTTTTGGAGAAAATCAAAGCAGTGAAATTGAAGGAGCACGTTTATCTTCCACACTAAGGAATAGCTCTAAACAATGCTACAGCATAGTCAAAATCTTCATTCCTCCTCTACCCTCCCCACCTGCACTGGTAAGTTCCTTAGCTCCAAGCAGGCTCCACCTCAACAAAATGGTGGGGTGGAGGAAGGCAACCTCCCAAGACAGTTTTCCCCTTGTCGCTCCCTGCCCAGTTCGTGGTGGGCCATAACCCTGCCCCCGTGGCTTTTCCAGACTGATTTCACCCATCAGCTCTTCCCCCATCCCCACTCAGCACACTGATTCAAGTTCTTCCTTGCCCCCCATCCCTCTTTGTGATCTACTATGTCTTGTGAAGCACTGGAAAACAAGCGATGTATCTAATGAAACTTCAGCTGAGCTCACAATTAACTATTACGAACTCCAGTTTAGTGCGTTTCTATCGTTGTTTTTTGTTTTTTGGTTTTTTGCCCACTCCATTCCTTTGAGCGATTTTACACTTGTAGTTTCTCTTTGTTATCTGCAGGGGCGACTCTTATCCTCCAGAGGCAAATCCCCCTCCTGGATAAGCCCAGACGGAAGGCCTGGCTGTGCTGTCCCAGTCAGCAGGCTCTTCTGTCCAGGTTTGTCCTGACATACTTCATCCACGTCATCATCACCAGGACCAAAATGACCCAGAGTCTATGACAAGTGGCAGCCGGGGCTAAGCCCTGGGCTGTATGTGACTGGGGAAAACAAAAGAAGACAAAGTATTTGAGGGGAAGAAGGGTATGTACAAATAAGACCCTCTGGTTCTATATATGTGCCACTGTGGTTCCAGAATTCTGTAGAGAAAGGGCCTTCAGGTGGCAATCTTACTGGGAGTAAGAAGAAATTATATTTCTATAGTTCTTTTTTTTTAAGATTTTATTTATTTATTTGACAGAGAGAGATCACAAGTAGGCAGAAAGGCAGGCAGAGAGAGTGAGAGGGAAGCAGGCTCACTGCCGAGCAGAGAGCCCGATACGGGACTCGATCCCAGGACCCTGCGATCATGACCTGAGCCGAAGGCAGCGGCTTAAACCACTGAGCCACCCCGGTGCCCCTATATTTCTATAGTTCTTTACTTAATAGTGAGACATGAGTTGTTCAAATCAAAGAGTGAGAGTATGATAGAGTCTGGGCAAGGGGCGAGGAGATGGGCAAAAGACCCTAAGTACTCCTTGTTTGTTAGCACCACGGAGTACATGGTCGTATGTCACAAGGATTCTCCTTAGAGGGATGGCATATGGGGCTTTGCCAGTTCAGGATCAGCAGTATTTTGGCAGTGAAATAATTAAAACCCTGACTTCAGGGTCTGTTGGGGCCTGAAGACTCCCTGGTCGAAGCTTTTCCTTTGGTAAGTGGAGAGTGTTCTTTGGGCTTCATACCAAATGAACAGAGAGATGTGAGCTAGCCAGATGTGAGTTGAGAGGCTGTATGAGGGAAGAAGGGAGGCATTGGTCCCACCCCCTATTCCCTATAGCCTGTGCCTGGTCTGGATCTCCCAGCAGGACCAGCCGATCATGGAGGAAGAAAACCACACAAGCATCTCTGAGTTCATCCTCCTAGGGCTCTCCAGCCAACCTGAAAGGCAGGAGCTGATCTTTGGGCTCTTCCTTGTCATGTACCTGGTCGGGGCAGCTGGGAACTTGCTCATCATCCTGGCCATTGGCTCAGATTCCCACCTCCACACGCCCATGTACTTCTTCCTCAGCAACCTTTCCCTGGTGGATTTCGGCTTCATCTCTGCCACAGTCCCCAAGATGCTTGTGAACGTTCAGACGCAGACTCGGTCCATCTCCTACGGCGGCTGCCTAACCCAGATCTACTTCTGCATTTTGCTTGCCAATATGGACAACTTTCTCCTGACAGCAATGGCTTGTGACCGCTACGTGGCCATCTGTCACCCCCTGCACTACTCCACCATGATGAGTCTGCAAATCTGTGCCCTGATGCTAGGGAGCTCCTGGCTCATTGCCAGCCTCCACTCCCTGCTACATACTGTCCTCATGGCTCGGCTGGAGTTCTGTGCCAGCAACGCCATCCCTTACTTCTTTTGTGACCTCATTCCCCTGCTCCAGCTCTCCTGTTCTAACACCCAGCTCAACCAGCTCATGATTCTGCTGGTGGGGGGCTTGATTGTCCTCATCCCCTTTCTTGGCATTCTTGTGTCCTACACGCACATTGTGTCTGCTGTGCTCAAGGTCCCATCTGCCCGAGGCAAACAAAAGGCCTTTTCCACCTGTGGCTCTCACCTCACTGTAGTCCTCCTCTTCTATGGGACCATTACAGGGGTCTACCTGAATCCCTCATCCTCCCACTCAGCTGATAAAGAATCATTGGCTTCAGTGATGTATATGGTGGTCACACCCATGCTGAATCCCTTCATCTACTGCCTGAGGAACAAGGACATGAAGGGAGCTCTAAGAAAACTATTTGGAGTGAAGGCTTTATCCTGTGGGCTATGATAGCAAAGACCCCTTTCAGGGTCTTTGTGCTGGGAATGAGATGAACCAGGGGAAGGCTCTACATACGGAAGGCTTAAAGAACACAGACCTCATTGTCTTGGGTTACCATGGCCAGGGAGTCTTCTCATTACTCCATAAATAATTTCCAAGTCCCTTCTTGGGCCCTCACACAGACTGCTGAGGGGCATAAACTCTCACCTAAAGACAGAACTACAAAAGCGGATGCAAATTAGCTTTATCTGCAGACCTTCTAGAGAGGGTACAAGTGGAAAACGTGAACTCATAGGAATCTATGGCCTGTGCTGATAGCCTGTGACAAAGGGATGACCTCTGAGAGCCCCGTGCACCCCCAGTTCCTCAAATCCTTAACCCTCATGCATCCCAATTTCTAAACTCCTCTGCTACACCCTCTTCCTCAACCACCATCCCCACATTCTGGGTTGAATCTAGCTCTGGGGACAGACTTGATTGTCCTTGGATGCTGCCGAGTGAGATTCCAAACTCTAGGTACTTGCATCAGGATTGCCTGCAGCTCAGATAAAATACCATGCCCTTCATGAAGCCACCTCACATCTCCCCAGGTGAGAGAGAGTGTTTTCTTTCCCCTGGAGCACCATATAATTCTAATTCTGTTCAACATTTTTCATACCTGGCTCCTCATGATTCATATTCACCACAACTCCACTCCAAGTAGGATGGTTGGGCCTTTTTTAAATTTCATAAAAGGTCCTATTCATCTTAAGAAAGGCATCCTCAAAAGACTGCATCACAGTGCTGGGTTTAAAATAAGGACTCAATAAAAGTACGCTGCTGATAGATGCTAATGACAGCCGAGACAATGGCAGCACACACTGCAAAAAACAACAACAACAACAACAACAAAAAACCACTTATGTCCTCTCTCCCCATGATTTAGTCTTAACCAATACCTTTTATATCTCCCCTTCCAAGGAAAAAGAGCTACCAATCCAGCTAGTCAGAACCTAAAGAATTCAATGGTGCATACTTTATGAAGGTTAGTGTGCCCTTCATCCAGGGATGAAGTCCCCTTCCTTCCAGCCTGCCCCTGGTTAGTCCTCTTCTTTTCATGGTCTCCTTGGCGTCCCCATTTTGGGCCCAGTCACCTCTCTCTGTAATACACCAGGGCTAAGCACACAGATCCTCAATTCAGATTTGGGGCTCCGAGTGGGAAGAGGGTAGGCCCAGACTATTTTCCAGCTCACCTTTGACCAGTGAGTCCACAATGGAGGTTACTGGTTGTAACTCACACACTAACAAAGTGGCACTCTGGCTCAAAGTTTGCTATTGTTCTTTGAACATATTGTTTCCTTGGGAGCCCTCGGGAGTTAGGATGATTGGCAGGGCAAGATATAGTCTTTCCTGGGCCTCTGACCATAAAACCACAACAATACCAAGAAAATCTCACCTCAAACCTATAAAAAAGATGTGAAGAAAAGTTGACGTCAACCACCCTCCCAAACTTGGGAGCATAAACCCGATCCCATGAATGTACCAGAACATTAATTTTAATTTAAAAAAATATGTATTCAAGAAAGGAAGAAAAATAGTTCCATTATCCACATTTTAAAATAGCACTATTAAGTACCACTAGTAATAAAGTGGAAGTATCTTCAAGAATAATGAGAATAATAATAATAAAGAATAATGAGAATAGTAAATATCACCTATCTGGCATTTTCCAATTCACATATAATCCTTTCATCCAATACCTTCTCATTCCCACTGGATGCCTTTCCACACCACCGGACCACAGCTACATCCAGTTAACACATACAGTTTGAACTCAAGTGACAATTCCGTACCAGGTACTATTCTGGGCACTGGGGATATATCAGCAAACAAAACAAAGTTTCTAATTTCATGGAGCAGATGTTCCAAGACATGGGGAGGAGAAGAGGGGGGGGAAAAAGACTATTTATATATAGTCTTTTTTCCCCCCCTCTTCTCCTCCCCATGTCTTGGAACATCTGCATATATTTATATATAAATAGTCTTTTTCCCCCCCTCTTCTCCTCCCCATGTCTTGGAACATCTGCTCCATGAAATACTTATATATATAATATATATATAATATATATATAAGTATATATACTTCCTCTAAGTGCTATTAGGAAAAGAAAAATATATCTAGGCCAGGGAGTAGTAATTGATAAGGAATGTAACTGTGGAAATGTGGCAGGGTCATGCTACAAAGGTCTGTTGTGGAAAAACAAACCATCTAAACGTAGTGGCATAAAATAATAGCAATCATTGGGGCATCTGGCTGACTCAGTTGGTGGAGCATGGGACTCCTAATCTCAAAGTCATGAGGTCAAGCTCTGTGTTGGGCAAGCGGTGAAAATAAAGGTAATAATAAAACAATTAAAAATAAATAATACTTACCTAACCAGGGCTATTACAGAGTTCAAGCAAACTCTTATATATAAAATACCTGTAATAGCTAGAAGACACTCAATAAATATTAGTTCACAATTTTTAAAAAAATAACAGCAATCACTTAATTTTTTTAATTTTTTAAAGATTTTTATTTATTTGTTTGTCAGGGAGAGAGAGCGCACAAGCAGAGTGGGAGAGGGAGAAGCAGGCTCCTCGCTGAGCAAGGAGCCTGATGTAGGACTCAGTCCCAGGACTACAGGATCATGACCTGAGCTGAAGGCAGATGCTTAACTGACTGAGCTGCCCAAGTGTCCCAGCAATCATTTATCTCTCATCTTTCTGGAGTGACTGTGTTGAGCGAGGCAATGCTCCGTCAGGGTTTGTCATATGGTTGCAGACAAAGAGGTTTGGGTGGGAGTTATCCTGAAGGATTATGTATCTAATGGTCATTGCTGGCTGTCAACGAGGACCACAGTTGGGGCTGTTGTTGTTGGAGTATCTATCTGTGGTCTCTCTGGGTGACATGGGCTTCCTCACAAATGATGGCTCTGTCCTGGGGCCAGAATTCCAAGTAGTTTTCATGACCCAGCCTGAAGAATAACAGTATCACTGCCTTCATATTTTATTTGTTAAAAGTGTATCACTATGTCTTTATAGACTTAATGGTATTGGGGGAGTTTGTTTTGCTACAATTTGGAAAGCATTTGTTTTCAGTTTTGTACAATAATACTTAAAAATTTGATGTTCATAATTCTCTCACCATATAATGACCAGAAATTATTGAAAACCTTGTTTAATTTTAAATCTGCATTTTACTTGCCTTATTTAGAAATAAATAAAATCTGCCTTAAAATATTAAAAAAAAAAAAAAGTGTATCACTATGGCCAGACAATATTCAAGGAAAAAGGAATTAGACTTTAACTCTTGATGGGAAGAATGTCAAAGAATTTGGAGACACGTTTTAAAACTATCAATGGCCACGGTCGCCAAACTGTGGAAAGAACCAAGATGCCCTTCAACGGACGAATGGATAAGGAAGTTGTGGTCCATATACACGATGGAGTATTATGCCTCCATCAGAATGGATGAATACCCAACTTTTGTAGCAACATGGACGGGACTGGAAGAGATTATGCTGAGTGAAATAAGTCAAGCAGAGAGAGTCAAGTATCATATGGTCTCACTTATTTGTGGAGCATAACAAATGACATGGAGGACATGGGGAGATGGAGAGGAGAAGGGAGTTGAGGGAAATTGGAAGGGGAGATGAACCATGAGAGACTATGGACTCTGAAAAACAACCTGAAGGTTTTGAAGGGACGGGGGTGGGAGGTTGGGGGAGCCAGGTGGTGGGTATTAAGGAGGGCACGTATTGCATGGAGCACTGGGTGTGGTGCAAAGACAATGAATACTGTTACGCTGAAAAGAAATAAATTAAAAAAATCACAGGTAGTTAGGGAAGGTCTCTCAAAACGGAAACTCAGGCGAAGAGAGATAAAGTTGTAAAAGGTCTTGAGAAAATGGGTTCCAGACACAGGGAACAAGAGCACAGCCCCTAAGAAAGAGTGTTCTTGGCATGCTGGCGAACATGCTCCAGTAAGAACTGTTAGCTAAGTAAGGTTTTTGACTTTTACTCCGAGAAGAGAAGCCTTTGGAAAGTTCTGAGCAGAGATGTGAGATGATCTTATTTATATTTTCTAAAGTTCTTTTATGATGAAGAAACTATAGAGTGGAAAGAAAAGCATCAGCCCCCTGATAAAGTAGTCCAAGAGAGAAGATGGTGACTGGAGGTAGTAAGAAGCTGCTTAGCTGTGTGTGGGTTGAAATAGAACTGGCAGAATTTGTCTATCCACTAAGATGAGAAGAAGGAAAATAAAAGAGGTCTGGATGGTGGAGAGAAAGCAAAGAGTTTGGTTTTGTGGTAAGTTTGAGATGCCTATTTGATCTTCAAGTGGGTAGCTCGATCTGTGAGTCAGAACTCACAGTGGAATTCAAAGCCCCCCTGGGATGTGGCTTCCCCACCCCCTGGATGCCACTGAAACAGATCTCACCAATATCACCGATGATACTCTAAGTTGATAAGGCCAGTGGCATGAAACACATTCCCACTGTTGTGCAGCGACACCACCATCCATGCACAGAACTCCTCGTTTTCCAAAACTGAAAGTCTGCCCCCATCTAACACTAACTCCCCATTCCTTTTGCTCCTGGCACCTGGCAACCACCCTTCTACCTTCTGTGTCTATGAATCTGACTACTTTAGGTACCTCATCTGAGTGGAATCATATAGCACTTGTCCTTTTATTTCAATTACCACAGTGTCTTCAAGTTTCATCTGTGCTGTAGCATATCAGAATTCCCTCCCTTTTTAAGGCTGAAGAACCCATTGTATGATAAATCACATTTTATCAATTCATCCATTGATGGACATGTTGGTTGCCTCCACCTTTGACTATAGTGAATAACACGGCTATGAGCATAGGTGTACAAATATCTCTTTGAGTCCCTGCTTTCAATTCTTTGGGGTCTGTACCCAGAAGTAGAACTGCTATGTCATAATGGTAACTCTAGTTTTAATTTCGTGAGGAACCACCAAACCACCAAACTTAGTCTTGCAAAGCATTTTTTGCATTTTACATTCCCACCAAATTGTACAAGTGTTCCAACTCCTCCACAGCCAAACTAAAAGATGTTTTAAAAAATGAAATCTCAGGGGGCTCCTGGGTGGCTCAGTGGGTTGAGCCTTTGCCTTCGGCTCGGGTCATGATCTTGGGGTCCTGGGATCGAGTCCCACATTAGGCTCTCTGCTCAGCGGGGAGCATGCTTCCCTCTCTCTCTCTGCCTGCCTCTCTGCCTACTTGTGATCTCTCTCTCTGTCAAATAAATAAATAAAATCTTTAAAAAAAAATGAAATCTCAGGAGGAGTCAAGATGGCGGAGAAGTAGCAGGCTGAGACTACATCTGGTAGCAGGAGATCAGCTCGATAGCTTATCTAAACATTGCAAACACCTACAAATCCAACGGGAGATCGAAGAGAAGAAGAGCAGCAATTCTAGAAACAGAAAATCAACCACTTTCGGAAAGGTAGGACTGGCGGAGAAGTGAATCTAAAACGACGGGAAGATAGACCGCGGGGGGAGGGGCCGGCTCCCGGCAAGCGGCGGAGGAACGGAGCACAAAATCAGGACTTTTAAAAGACTGTTCCACTGAGGGACACTGCTCCAGAGGCTAAACCAGGGTGAAGCCCACGTGGGGTCAGCGAGGTCCCAGGTCCCGCAGGGTCACAGAAGGATCGGGGGTGTCGGAGTGTCGCAGAGCTCGCAGGTGTTAGAACAGAGAAGCCGGCTGCAGAGACAGAGCCGAGGACTGAACTCTCAGCTCGGGGTTACCTTGAACTGGTCACGGGCTGAGTGAGCTCGGAGCGCGGCTGGAGGCTGGGGATACGGGAGTGATTGGGTGCTGTTCTCTGGGGGCGCACTGAGGAGTGGGGCCCCGGGCTCTCCGCTCCTCCAGGCGGGAGACTGGGAGCCGCCATTTTCATTCCTGTCCTCTGGAACTCTACGGAAAGCGTTCAGGGAACAGAAGCTCCCAAAAGCGAACCGGAGCGGATTACTTAGTCCGGCCCCTGGTAAGGGAGGTACAATTCCGCCTAGGGCAAAGACACTTGAGAGTCACTACAACAGGCCCCTCCCCCAGAAGATCAACAAAATATCCAGCCAGGATGAAGTTCATCTATCAAGGAAAACAGGTTCAATACCTAGGACAGCAGCGGAATTCCAGAGGAGGAGAAAGCAAAGCACGGAACTCATGGCTTTCTCCCCATGATTCGTTAGCCTTGCGGTTAATTCAATTTTTTTTTCAATTTTTTTCTTTCTTTTTTTTCTTCTCCTGAATTTTTTAAAACTTTTACCCTTTTCTTTTTTAACGTTTTTTGACTAGTTTATCTAAAATATATATTTTTTCTTTCTTTTTTATATTTTTTGTTTATTTGTTTTATTTTTTTAATTTTTTTCTTTTTCTTTTTTTTTTCTGAACCTCTTTTTATCCCCTTCCCCCCCACACACACAATTTGGGATCTCTTCTGATTTGGTTACAGCACATTTTTCTGGGGTCTGTGCCACACTATTACTATTCTATTTCATCCTTCATATCCTCTTATCTGGACAAAATGACAAGGCGGAAAAAATCACCACAAACAAAAGAACAAGAGGCAGTACCAAAGGTTGGGGACCTAATCAACACGGACATTGGTAATATGTCAGATCTAGAGTTCAGAATGACGATTCTGAAGGTTCTAGCCGGGCTCGAAAAAGGCATGGAAGATATTAGAGAAATGCTCTCTGGAGATATAAAAGCCCTTTCTGGAGAAATAAAAGAACTAAAATCTAACCAAGTTGAAATCAAAAAAGCTATTAATGGGTGCAATCAAAAATGGAGGCTCTCACTGCTAGGATAAATGAGGCAGAAGAAAGAATTAGTGATATAGAAGACCAAATGACAGAGAATAAAGAAGCTGAGCAAAAGAGGGACAAACAGCTACTGGACCATGAGGGGAGAATTCGAGAGATAAGTGACACCATAAGACAAAACAACATTAGAATAATTGGGATTCCAGAAGAAGAAGAAAGAGAGAGGGGAGCAGAAGGTCTATTGGAGAGAATCATTGGAGAGAATTTCCCTAATATGGCAAAGGGAACAAGCAACAAAATCCAGGAGGTGCAGAGAACCCCCCTCAAAATCAACAAGAATAATCCCACACCCCGTCACCTAATAGGAAAATTTACAAGTCTTAGTGACAAAGAGAAAATCCTGAAAGCAGCCCGGGAAAAGAAGTCTGTAACATACAATGGTAAAAATATTAGATTGGCAGCAGACTTATCCACAGAGACCTGGCAGGCCAGAAAGAGCTGGCATAATATATTCAGAGCACTAAACGAGAAGAACATGCAGCCAAGAATACTATATCCAGCTAGGCTATCATTGAAAATAGAAGGAGAGATAAAAAGCTTCCAGGACAAACAAAAACTGAAAGAATTTGCAAACACCAAACCAGCTCTACAGGAAATATTGAAAGGGGTCCTCTAAGCAAGGAGAGAGCCTAAAAGTAGTAGATTAGAAAGGTACAGAGACAATATACAGTAATAGTCACCTTACTGGCAATACAATGGCACTAAATTCATATCTCTCAATAGTTACCCTGAATGTTAATGGGCTAAATGCCCCAATCAAAAGACACAGGGTATCAGAATGGATAAAAAAACAAAACCCATCTATATGTTGCCTACAAGAAACTCATTTTAGACGCGAAGACACCTCCAGATTTAAAGTGAGGGGGTGGAAAACAATTTACCATGCTAATGGGCATCAGAAGAAAGCTGGGGTGGCAATCCTTATATCAGATCAATTAGATTTTAAGCCAAGGACTATAATAAGAGAGGAGGAAGGACACTATATCCTACTCAAAGGGTCTGTCCAACAAGAAGATCTAACAATTTTAAATATCTATGCCCCTAACGTGGGAGCAGCCAACTATATCAACCAATTAATAACAAAATCAAAGAAACACATCAATAATAATATAATAATAGTAGTGGACTTTAACACTCCCCTCACTGAAATGGACAGATCATCCAAGCAAAAGATCAACAAGGAAATAAAGGCCTTAAATGACACACTGGACCAGATGGACATCACAGATATATTCAGAACATTTCATCCTGAAGCAACAGAATACACATTCTTCTCTAGTGCACATGGAACATTCTCCAGAATAGATCACATCCTGGGTCCTAAATCAGGTCTTAACCGGTATCAAAAGATTAGGATCATTCCCTGCATATTTTCAGACCACAATGCTCTGAAGCTAGAACTCAATCACAAGAGGAAAGCTGGAAAGAACCCAAATACATGGAGACTAAACAGCATCCTTCTAAAGAATTAATGGGTCAACCAGGAAATTAAAGAAGAATTGAAAAAATTCATGGAAACAAATGATAATGAAAACACAACGGTTCAAAATCTGTGGGACACAGCAAACGCAGTCCTGAGAGGAAAATATATAGCAGTACAAGCCTTTCTCAAGAAACAAGAAAGGTCTCAAGTACACAACCTGACCCTACACCTAAAGGAGCTGGAGAAAGAACAAGAAAGAAACCCTAAACCCAGCAGGAGAAGAGAAATCATAAAGATCAGAGCAGAAATCAATTAAATAGAAACCAAAAAAAAAAAAAAAAAAAAAAAAAAAAACAATAGAAAAAAATCAATGAAACTAGGAGCTGGTTCTTTGAAAGAATCAATAAGATTGATAAACCCCTGGCCAGACTCATCAAAAAGAAAAGAGAAAGGACCCAAACAAATAAAATCATGAATGAAAGAGGAGAGATCACAACTAACACCAAAGAAATACAGACAATTATAAGAACATACTATGAGCAACTCTATACCAACAAATTTGACAATCTGGAAAGAAATGGATGCATTCCTAGAGACATATAAACTACCACAACTGAACCAGGAAGAAATAGAAAACCTGAACAGGCCCATAACCAGTAAGGAGATTGAAACAGTCATCAAAAATCTCCAAACAAACAAAAGCCCAGGGCCAGATGGCTTCCCAGGGGAATTCTACCAAACATTTAAAGAAGAATTAATTCCTATTGTCCTGAAACTGTTCCAAAAAATAGAAACGGAAGGAAAACTTCCAAACTCATTTTATGAGGCCAGCATCACCTTGATCCCAAAACCAGACAAGGACCCCACCAAAAAAGAGAACTACAGACCAATATCCTTGATGAACACAGATGCAAAAATTCTCACCAAAATACTAGCCAATAGGATCCAAAAGTACATTAAAAGGATTATTCACCACGATCAAGTGGGATTTATTCCAGGGCTGCAGGGTTGGTTCAACATCCAGAAATCAATCAATGTGATAGAACACATTAATAAAAGAAAGAACAAGAACCATATGATACTCTCAATAGATGCTGAAAAAGCATTTGACAAAGTACAGCATCCCTTCCTGATCAAAACTCTTCAAAGTGTAGGGATAGAGGGCACATACCTCAATATTATCAAAGCCATCTATGAAAAAACCCACCGCAAATATCATTCTCAATGGAGAAAAACTGAAAGCTTTTCCGTTAAGGTCAGGAACACGGCAGGGATGTCCATTACCACCACTGCTATTCAACATAGTACTAGAAGTCCTAGCCTCAGCAATCAGACAACAAAAAGAAATTAAAGGCATCCAAATCGGTAAAGAAGAAGTCAAACTATCACTCTTCGCAGATGATATGATATTATATGTGGAAAACCCAAAAGACTCCACTCCAAAACTGCTAGAACTTGTCCAGGAATTCAGTAAAGTGTCAGTATATAAAATCAATGCACAGAAATCAGTTGCATTTCTGTACACCAACAACAAGACAGAAGAAAGAGAAATTAAGGAGTCAATCCCATTTACAATGGCACCCAAAACTATAAGATACCTAGGAATAAACCTAACCAAAGAGGCTAAGAATCTGTATGCAGAAAACTATAAAGTACTCATGAAAGAAATTGAGGAAGACACAAAGACATGGAAAAATGTTCCATGCTCCTGGATTGGAAGAATAAATATTGTGAAAATGTCTATGCTACCTAAAGCAATCTCACATTTAATGCAATCCCTATCAAAATTTTTTCAAAGAAATGGAACAAATAATCCTCAAATTTACATGGAACCAGAAAAGACCTCGAATAGCCAAAGGAATATTGAAAAAGAAAGCCAAAGTTGGTAGCATCACAATTCCGGACTTCAAGCTCTATTACAAAGCTGTCATCATCAAGACAGCATGGTACTGGCACAAAAACAGACACATAGACCAATGGAACAGAATAGAGAGCCCAGAAATAGACCCTCAACTCTATGGTCAACTAATCTTCGACAAAGCAGGAAAGAATGTCCAATGGAAAAAAGACAGCCTCTTCAATAAGTGGTGCTGGGAAAACTGGACAGCCACATGCAGAAAAATGAAATTGGACCACTTCCTTACACCACACACGAAAATAGACTCCAAATGGATGAATGACCTCAATGTGAGAAAGGAATCTATCAAAATCCTTGAGGAGAGCACAGGCAGCAACCTCTTCGACCTCAGCCACAGCAACATCTTCCTAGGAACATCGCCAAAGGCAAGGGAAGCAAGGGCAAAAATGAACTCTTGGGATTTCATCAAGATCAAAAGCTTTTGCACAGCAAAGGAAACAGTTAACAAAACCAAAAGACAACTGACAGAATGGGAGAAGATACTTGCAAACGATATATCAGATAAAGGGCTAGTATCCAAAATCTATAAGGAACTTAGTAAACTCAACACCCAAAGAACAAACAATCCAATCAAGAAATGGGCAGAGGACATGAACAGACATTTCTGCAAAGAAGACATCCAGATGGCCAACAGACACATGAAAAAGTGCTCCACGTCACTTGGCATCAGGGAAATACAAATCAAAACCACAATGAGATATCACCTCACACCAGTCAGAATGGCTAAAATTAACAAGTCAGGAAATGACAGATGCTGGCGAGGATGCGGAGAAAGGGAAACCCTCCTACACTGTTGGTGGGAATGCAAGCTGGTGCAACCACTCTGGAAAACAGCATGGAGGTTCCTCAAAATGTTGAAAATAGAACTACCCTATGACCCAGCAATTGCACTACTGGGTATTTACCCTAAAGATACAAACGTAGTGGTCCGAAGGGGCACGTGCACCCGAATGTTTATAGCAGCAATGTCTACAATAGCCAAACTATGGAAAGAACCTAAATGTCCATCAACAGATGAATGGCTAAAGAAGATGTGGTATATACACACAATGGAATACAATGCAGCCATCAAAAGAAATGAAATCTTACCATTTGCGACAATGTGGATGGAACTAGAGGGTATCATGCTTAGTGAAATAAATCAATCGGAGAAAGACAACTATCATATGATCTCCCTGATATGAGGACATGGAGATGCAACATGGGGGGTTAGGGGGATAGGAGAAGAATAAATGAAACAAGATGGGATTGGGAGGGAGACAAACCGTAAGTGACTCTTAATCGCACAAAACAAACTGGGGGTTCCTGGGGGGAGGTGGGGTTGGAAGGGGGGTTATGGACATTGGGGAGGGTATGTGCTATGGTGAGTGCTGTGAAGTGTGTAAACCTGGCGATTCACAGACCTGTACCCCTGGGGATAAAAATACATTATATGTTTATAAAAAATAATAAAAAATAAAAAATAAATGAAATCTCTAGGGGCACCTGGGTGGCTCGGTGGATTAAAGCCTCTGCCTTCGGCTTGGGTCATGATCCCAGGATCCTGGGGTCGAGCCCCGCATCGGGCTCTCTGCTCGGCATGGAGCCTGCTTCCTCCTCTCTCTCTGCCTGCCTCTCTGCCTACTTGTGATCTCTGTCTGTCAAAAAATAAATAAATATATATAAAAAAAAAAGAATGGCCAAAATCAACAAGACAGGAAACAACGTGTGTTGGAGAGGATGTGGAGAACGGGAACCTTCTTACACTGTTGGTGGGAATGCAAGTTAGTGCAGCCACTTTGGAGAACAGTGTGGAGATTCCTCAAGAAATTAAAAACAGAGCTTCCCTGTGACCCTGCAATTGCACTGCTGGGTATTTACCCCAAAGATACAGATGTAGTGAAAAGAAGGGCCATCTGTACCCCAATGTTTATTGCAGCAATGGCCACGGTCACCAAACTGTGGAAAGAACCAAGATGCCCTTCAACGGACGAATGGATAAGGAAGATGTGGTCCATATACACGATGGAGTATTATGCCTCCATCAGAAAGGATGAATACCCAACTTTTGTAGCAACATGGACGGGACTGGAAGAGATTATGCTGAGTGAAATAAGTCAAGCAGAGAGAGTCAAGTATCATATGGTCTCACTTATTTGCGGAGCATAACAAAGAACACGGAGGACTTGGGGAGATGGAGAGGAGAAGGGAGTTGAGGGAAACTGGAAGGGGAGATGAACCATAAGAGACTGTGGACTCTGAAAAACAACCAGAGGGTTTTGAAGGGGTGGGGGGGTGGGAGGTTGAGGAAGCAGGTGGTGGGTAATAGCGAGGGCACGTACTGCATGGAGCACTGGGTGTGGTGTAAAAACAATGAACACTGTTAACACTGAAAATAAACAAATTTTAAAAAAATGAAATCTCTAGTAAGCATCTTCAGGGAAAAGTTGCACATCTTTGCTATCTGTCTCTAGTTTGGGGTTAATCTAATTCCTTTTTTCCCCTTTTTGCTGTTACACTTAGTAAATTAGGAAAAGAAAATGGAATGCAAGAATATAATACATACTGAGTAAAGATCCAATGTTGAGATAAGGTATTAGTGTGTGCTGTATGAATGGAGTTATTCCGACCATGATATGGTCTATACAAGTGGTAGTCTAGGTATGGATCTCCCTTTAGTTGGTGCCTAGAGTCTGCTCCATGTAAACAAACAAGTTGGGTGGGACAATGGAACAGTTTCAATAAAAGGGTGGTAAGGAAATAGATATAAAACTGAGAACAGCGCTCGCTTTGACAGCACTTAACGTGGAACAATACAGAGATTAGCATGGCTCCTGTGCAAGGTTGACATGCAAATTCATGAAGTGTTTTATATTTTTGTATGGAATAGTTGAATCACTAGATTATACACCTGAAACTAATATAACACTCACGTTAACTCACTGGAATTAAAATTAAACTTTTGAGAAAAGATCCAGTGGGTTGAGAAAGAGAATTAGTTTTGCTATCTCTGCTTTATAAAGCACCCATGCCCTTTGTGATGGCTTCTCCAAACAATGTGAGAGCCAAATCTACAAATGGCCCTGCACTCACTCTTTCCCTCCTTTCTCTTCCTCCCCCTTACCTTCTTTTTCCCTCAACAAATCAAGACGTCCCTTTCCTTTAGTCGGGCACAAAAGAAGACATCTTAGGATATTTTACTAAGAAGCCAAGGTAAAAATAAGAGGATACAACACCTCATTCAAAAGAAGGCAAAAGGGAAGGGTTTTCTTCTTGAATAGAGGTCTGAACTATCTAGGATCCAGTCTACTGTTGAACTCGACTTCTGGATCGGGACTGATTCTCACTTGCAAAAGCTGTGCTCCTTCCCAAACTCTACTCTATCATTTCAGTGGTCTCCCCATCATTGCCCTTGATACCCTCCAAGTCCTCCTCTAAAGTTATGTAGAACAAAGAACTACCAGTTTACTTAAAAGGGTACTGTTAAAGATCTTTTACAGACACAGATCTCAGAACTTACAGGTACGGTTCTGTTGAAGAGTTCCTAACAAACCTTCTGTGACACTCAGACGCTCCCAGCTGTGTTACAGCTGCTTTGTTGCACTCTCCACATCCAGTCCAGCACCTAGTCAGGGATAAGCACAACCACATCTACATCAGGATTCAAGCATTTTTCCAATGAGCCGCACCCTTGGGATGGCCAAAGAAAAGTGCGTCATCGTCCTCACCCGTTATGGGGACATAAAAGTGGAGTAAAGCAGCGGCATCCAAGAAAATTGGGGAGGGACGGCCACCACGGATTCATTGAAGAAATCTTTCTTAAGCACATGGATTAAGCTGGACTTTACGGTGAGCCCTGAGACAGAGTAGTGAATGGATTTCTGACCAAAATAAATCAGAATCAAAGTATTCTTCCGGGGAGAGATCAGGAT
This sequence comes from Meles meles, assembly GCF_922984935.1. Taxonomy (NCBI): domain Eukaryota; kingdom Metazoa; phylum Chordata; class Mammalia; order Carnivora; family Mustelidae; genus Meles; species Meles meles. The sequence continues at coordinate 10,316,387 of NC_060086.1, forward strand.
GTAAGTATCCTGTATTGTTGAAGAGATTCACATGTTATGGCTACAACGTGAAAAGACTAAAATAACATGTTGCTGTAAGTCATGCCTTGCTGTCCTAGGGCCATATCTGCTTTGGGCTGGTAGGGGTAAACTTCAGGGTCTGTTCCAATGTTTGAATGGGTACTCTGGCAAAGCCACATGTTTCCCACAATGGAGCTACCAGAAGTGGCTAGCAGCCCTCCACCCATAGGAGGTAGCGGCCAGATATTTATAAACGTAGGAAGCAAAGCAGAGCAACTATCTGATTGGCCCTACAGGGGAAAGTCTATGGCTATTTGTGATTGTTTGCCCTTGTGTTTCAATTTCTTTGAGGCACTGACAGACTTAGGTATGGGGTTGCTTATGTAGGCTGACAAGGCATTAGAACTACCTATTTAATGGCCTCCTTGTTTAATTAATTTAACAGCATGAAGGAAAAAACCTCAATCTGGAATACCCGAAGGACAGTTTTCATCTTGAGTATTCAGTATGTCAGAGACTTGCCAACCCTACCACCAGCAAAGGCGTCAATACAGCTCAGCAAACTGACGGAGCTGGTTTTACTGAGCTGTTGACTACCACGCAGAGGCAGTAATTGTCTCTGCAGGATCATGGAAAGCAAGGGAAAGGTCCAAAGACAGTGGCGCTGGGTCACTTCCTTCTAGATCTGCTACACTGGGTCTTTTGAGTCAGATGCTATTATTCTCTGAGCAAATGATCTTCTAGAGTCCAACCCCCTACGATCTAGTTACCTCTCCCACTGCTCCCCTGCGCTTTCCAAAGTATAGAGTACTTCAATGTAGAAGTATGATGAGGGCCAGCTGGGATTTACCAGATGGCAGTGGGGATCATTTTTGGAGTAGGGGAGGGCAGAGAAGCTAGGGAACGGTAAGGACACTGGAATGTTGCAGGTCTCTAGGTGTAACAGCTCCTGCTGACCTAAGAATGCGTGAAGACACTGCTGTGGGCTGGAGCTGAGGTGCTCCAAGGTTTGCTAGAGCCTGGTGTTAGGGGAGTTTCACATGTAAACCTATAGTCACCAGGTGGTACATAAACTCTATCACACATTAGAGGTGTCAAGCGAATAGGGTGTCTAAATCCCAGCATATCAGTTAAATCTAAAACACAAAACACCACCAAAAAGTGAAGCTTTCTGAAGACCAGTCCCCCACATCTAACAACCCTTCTGTTAGTTCATATCCAACAATTCTAAAATTAGACTTTTTTTTTTTTTTTTGCCTTTTAACTCACGGCTGCTCAAACCAGTTAACCTTCCAGATTTCATTTATTTGACCATCAACCTTGCTCTGATACAGAGGTCTGTCATAAGCACCAAGTAAGTTACAAATTTTGAAATAATTCCAAAACACTGTGAGACTGAATGCCCACAGGGATACCAGTACATTTGTATTAACCAGAACATGCATTAATTACCAAAGACACTCCCTGAAGCAATGGGTTAAAACTAGCAGGTTTGGGGGAAATGGTCCCTCACTTGAGGCAGAATGTAAATGTAAAAAAGCACCTAGAGAGGCCATCAAGCCTAAGGGTGAGGTGAAAGTATCATGTGAGTACACCTACGCAAAACCAAGCCCAGCAATGAAGTCACTGAAAATGGGACTTTCCATAAAGGAAGCTGCCACACGAAATGTCTTCCTTCAAGTCACTGCATGAAGGAGCCTTAGCCAAACACAGGCACAGTGAAAAAAGCACAAGAATGAATCTGCTTCTCTTGCCCAAGATGAGGTATGATTAATTCAGTGCATCTATTAGCCGTACGCTGCATCACCCTCCTGCTCCCAGCTCAGGGCCATTATCATTGGACAAGGATTTGCTATGCTTTTCCTCCCACACTCGTAACTATTAAATCCTGTCAGGGTTGTTTTTTTTTTTTTTTTTTAAAGATTGTATTTATTTATTTATTTGTCAGAGAGAGAGACAGAGACAGAGCACAAGCAGGTAGAGGCAGAAGCAGGCTCCCCGCCAAGCAAGGAGCCCAATGCGGGACTCGATCCCAGGACTCTGGGATCATGACCTGAGCCAAAGGCAGCGGCTTAACTGAGCCACACAGGCATCCCTCATTTTAAATTCTTTTAATAAAATAATTTAAAGTTTACAGAAAAAGTTGCAAAAACAATAATGCAAAATACCCATATATCCTTTACCCAGATTCATTTATCATTGACACTTTTACCTTTTCTTCCCTCCTCCTCTGCCCTGCCTCCACCTCCCCTCTGTATATAGATGTATGTATATATCTGTGTACATACACATGACGGTCCTCTATCCTTAAATACTTCACTGTGTATTTCCTAAGAACAGAGATACTCTCTTGCATGAGCACAACATAGTTCTCGATGCTAGTACTTTTAACATCAATACAATAATTTTATCTTATCTAGATCCATATTGCAAGTGTGAAAACTGAACCAACAATGCTTTTTAAGGCTGCACAACACAACATGGTGTGGATGTGCCACGGTTTTAATTACTTATCTTGGGTATTTATGCAGCTCCCAATATTTTTGTGGTTAGTAATTAGGCTGTAATGAATAATGTGTGTATGTATTTTCATGTTATTAGAGGCATCTCTTTAAACCCATCCATAATTTTGTTAGATACTGCGGAATTCTCCTCTGCACAAGGTTGCACTGTTTTGCATGCCATTAGCAACGCGGAAGAATTCCTGTTGCCCCACAAACTATCAACAGCATGAACTGTCGAGCTCTGGAATTTTGGCCAATTGGATGGGAAAAAAAGGATCTCTCAGTGTAGTTTTAATTGAAATTTATTCTAAGTGAAGTTCAGCATCTTTGAGTATGGCTAATAGCCATTTTCTCTTCTTTTCTATGAAGTCAAGTTTGTCAGTTTTTTTTTTTGTTTTGTTTTGTTTTTTTATATTTTTTATTTATTTGACAGAGAGAAATCACAACTAGGCAGAGAGGCAGGCAGAGAGAGAGAGAGGAGGAAGCAGGCTCCCCCAGAGCAGAGAGTCTGATGTGGGGCTCGATCCCAGGACCCTGGGATCATGACCTGAGCCGAAGGCAGAGGCTTTAACCCACTGAGCCACCCAGGTGCCCTGTCAGTTTTTTAATGGGCTTGGTTTGGGGTTCTTTTTTTGCCTTTTTTTTTAAGTTCCTTGTATATTAGAAATATTAGAATTTTGTGTTATGTTGCAACTACTTTCTCCCAATCTATCATTTGTCTTTGCTTATTGTTTCTGCCATCCAGACGTTCTTAAAATTTCTATGTAGGAATGCATCAGTCTTTTCTTTAATGCCTCTGGATTTTCAGTCCTAGACTGAAAGTCTTTCCCTGAAGCCGTGTTTTAGAGGAATTCACATCCACATTGTTTTCTGGTACTTGCGTACTTTCATTTTCATATTTGGATTCCTGATTCATTTGGAGTTTCTTCTTGAATGTGATGTGAGAAATGGGTGTATTTTTTTTTTTATTTTATTTATTTGACAGAGAGAGAGATCACAAGTAGGCAGAGAGGTAGGCAGAGAGAGGAGGAAGCAGGCTCCCTGCGAAGCAGAGAGCCCGACGCGGGGCTCGATCTCAGGACCCTGAGATCATGACCTGAGCCGAAGGCAGTGGCTTAATCCACTGAGCCACCCAGGCGCCCCGAAATGGGTCTATTTTTTAATCTTTCCCTAAATCACTGTTCAATTATTCCAATATGACTTTTAAAAAAATAAATCTCTGGGTGGCTCAGTCCACTGAGCACCTGTCATCAGTTCAGGTCATGATCTCAGAGTCCTGGGATTGAGCCCCACATCAGGCTCCCTGCTCAGCGGGGAGTCTGCTTCTCCCTCTCCCTCAGCCCCTCCTCCTACTCCTGTCAAATAGAAAAAAAAAATCTTAAATAAATAAATCTGCCCAGTGATCCAAGAGTCCATCTTTATTACATATTAGATTTCGGTACAGACCTAGGGTTATTTCTCAACACTTCCTGCTATCCCATTGGTCTATTTACACACAAATCCCAGTTTTGCCTGCTGGGTTTTTTCCCATCACTTATTTCCCATTCCTTCCATTAGTACCTCAGTCCAGGCAGCAGCAACCCTTTGAAATAAAGGCTGGAGAAACCTTGTGAGAAGACTGGTTCTCAGTGATACATTACTTACCATTCATTCTACTTTTCCTGCTCATACAACATGCTGAGCCCTTTTGCAAAAATCAATGATATTTCTAGATGATACAGATCGGGTTTTCCTCAACTGTTTCAGAGACAGAAATAACATGCAAACAGCTCCCTGAGATGGGTGTCAAGGAGGTATAAATGTATTTGCACCACCACCTTTTTCCCAACCCATCTGAAAGTTAATCTACTACCTTCTTCAGAAATTACAGTTTTTACTAAGGAAGGAAAAACAAGTAAGACAAGCTCTTGGGTTTGCTGCCATCTCCTGGTCTCTGGCCTCTCAGATGACACTACTCTGGCGAGAGCATGTGGCAGTGCAGCAGCCGTTTTACGGGAGCCTCTCTGCTCCTCCGGAAAACTGAAATTGCTTCTCCCAAGTCCTTCTGCTTGTCAAAGTACAACCCCTGCATTACCCAGCCCTTTCCACCCTCTCTCTCCTGGCAGTTTAAATTCCCAGCAACAAACACAAGGGAGAACATTGCCTGTCCTCCCTGTTGTAACAAATTTTAACTGAAATTTATTAAAATGTGTCCATACTAGGGACAGGTTGGACACAATAAATCTCCAGAAGTGTGTCCTTCGGAAACTGAGATAATATACGGAGAAAAAAGTAAGACCGGAATCCAGAATTGTAGGAAGCCCCAGTAAACTTCTTTGGCTTGTAGAATTTCTAAGTGATTTTAGCAGGGCTGTAATTGGTGGCACAATAGCTGGAGATGACTGCCGTATCAGGAGGGCCACGAGAGGCTACACGATGTCTTGTTTCTTCCTCAGGCATCCTGACGATCCTTCTAGCTACTGAAAAAAGGCCGCGATCCAGGACTTTCATGCATTCCAATGTTTACTGTCTACTGTTGCCTTGAAGATCTTACGGAGAAAAAAAAGGTTGCCACTGGCTGCACTAAGTTTAAGTGGCCCCACAACGCACGTGCATTTACAGAGATGTATCTGGGCCCCAAGCAACTTCTTTGTGATGTAGAGGCTCCATGGGAGATGCCTGCCTAAAAGGAACTCAAAGCAACAAGCCAGGCTGCCTGCATAGAAACCACCTAGGTTTTCGATTTCCAGCCCCCTATCCTGAGATTCTATTTCAATAGCTCTTGGCTCTGCACAGCAATAATACAATTAATCTATGTGATCGCTCATAAAACGCCTTTGTTTTCTATAAAGTTAGCCTGGGGCATTAAGCTTAGCAGGAAATTGCTCTAGTCCCTGGGAGGCCAGCCCTTTTAATAACTAAACCATCTAATTGATTTCAGCTATTATCCTGAATACCATAAGCAGTGATTCTCAGCCGAGGGTCAATTTTGCCACCCCGGAGACATTTGGCAATGGTGAGAAACCTCCTTGGTTGTTACAGTTGGGGGGCACTACTGGCATCTAGTAGCTTGAGGCCAAGGAGGCCACTCCACATCCTATGATGCACAAAACAGCCAGGACAGCCTCCAAAACACAGACCTATCTGGAACAAAATGTCAATAGCACAGCGGTAAAGAAACTGGCTAAGTTTAAAAGAGCAAGTAAACTCTAGAGCAACACCTTCCTGATGGTTACTTTCCTCATCTCAGAAGTGGATGAAGTCAGTTTATGTTGCATGGTGAACTTGAAACCAACTTACTAGTTAAGAAACAAGGGTTCTGGGGGCACCCAGGTGTCTCAGTCAGCTAAGCAGCTGCCTTCAGCTCAGGTCATGATCCTAGGGTCCTGAGATCAAGCCCCAGGTCAGCAGGGAGCCTGCTTTTCCTTTTCCTGCTCCCCCTGCTTGTGCATTCTTTTTTTTTTTTTTTTTTTTTTTAAGATTTTATTTATTTATTTGACAGAGAGAGAGATCACAAGTAGGCAGAGAGGCAGGCAGAGAGAGAGGAGGAAGCAGGCTCCCTGCGGAGCAGAGAGCCCGACGCGGGGCTCGATCCCAGGACCCTGAGATCATGACCTGAGCCGAAGGCAGCGGCTTAATCCACTGAGCCACCCAGGCGCCCCTGCTTGTGCATTCTTACAAGCGTTCTCTCTCTCTCCGTGTCAAATAAAATCTTTAAAAAGAGAGAGAGAAAAGAAACAAGGGTTCTTCTATTTGCCCCTGGGCTAGGTGGGATAAAAGATGAACTGGAAGTACTGAAGTATAGTTAATCAGGCTGCAGGTACATTCGTGGCATTTAATGTAGTAACTCCCCCGGACAGACAGGCAAAAAGTTACCTGGTTTTCTCACCACTCAAAGGATAAGGAGTCATCAGTTAAGTGGCTGCCTTCAGCTCAGGTCGTGGTCCCAGGGTCCTGGGATCAAGTCCCCACATCAGGCTCCTTGCTCAGCAGGGAGCGTCCTTCTCCCTCTGCCTGCTGCTCCCTCTATTTGTGGCTATATGACAAATAAATAAAATCTTAAAAAAAAAAAAAAAAAGGCACCATAAGGGACACATGGATGGCTCTCAGGCATCTACTTTTGGCTCAGGTCATGGTCCTGGGGGTTCTGGGATCAACCAGCATCAAGCTCCCCCTACCCCAACCCCTGCTCAGCAGGGAGTCGTCTTCTCCCTCTCCCTCTGTCCTTGCCTCCTGCTCATGCTCTTGAGCTCTCTCAAATAAACTTTTAAAAAAATAAATCAGGGCACCTGGGTGGCTCAGTGGGTTAAGCCTCTGCCTTTCACTTGGGTCATGATCTCGGGGTCCTGGGATCGAGTCCCATATCAGGCTCTCTGCTCGGCAGGGAGCCTGCTTCCTCCTCTCTCTCTCTCTCTCTGCCTGCCTCTCTGCCTATTTGTGATCTCTCTCTACCAAATAAAAAAGTAAAAAATAAAAAATAAATCAATATGGGGCGCCTGGGTCGCTCAGACATTAAGCATCTGCCTTCGGCTCGGGTTGTGATCCCAGCGTTCTGGGATCAAGCCCTGCACTGGGCTCCCTGCTCAGTAGATTGCCTGTTTCTCCCTCTCCCACTCCCCCTGCTTGTGCTCCCTCTTTCACTGTCTCTCTTTGTCAAATAAATAAAACCTTTAAAAAAATAAAAAATAAATAAAAATAAAAGGCACCACAAGACAAATCACACCTTGTAATTATAGTACTCAGACTCACTCACTCAACAGCCAGCATTCAATGGCACAGCATTACAATACTGTAGTGAGGTCCATGCTCATTACACAGAATTTTAAGCAGAATATTCTGGAATTTTATACAGAAATGAAACCCTTTAGTGACAGCAAAATAAGAAAGCATAAACAGTTACAAACACTGTATCTTCTCATTATTATGTAATTTTAAGTGCCTACAAACATCTTTTATTTTTCCTGAATTGGCACTCATGCAAAACAGATCACTACCGCCTCATCACCCCCAGTTGGTGACCAAGAGCCTCTCAGATGACAAGGATCTAGATGTACCAAGACTACTTAGTAACAAGAGGTAGGTGGTGAACACATTTCAAGGCAAAACACTGACAGGACCAAGGACAAACGCGCAGATCCCAGGTCCACAGGGTTTACAGGACTATCAGTGGGTTCCACCTTAGGTGGTTCTGAAGAGCAAATATAGTCACTAAACATAAGCTCAAGATCAAGGATCTTTTCCCCCTATTTTATTCACTGATCTACAGCAAATACATAGCCAAGTTCCTGTTGGGCCTCAATAAATGTGTAGAATGAATAAAGTAAGAATAGATCATCTTACATGCTATAGTGACATTAAATGGAGGGTATTAATACCAGTTCATCATTCAGATTCATTTAATTATATCTTTATACAGAACTGAATGTTTTTTAAAATAATTTCATTTTTATTCAGTGATCAATAACAAAATATTAACTTCCTAATGGATGTGTGAACTGTTGCTACAGTACAAGGAATAATGGGAAAACTTTACAGATGAGAGTACAATGGTACAGAGACAAAGGGGGCTACAAATAAAGTAAAATAAACAAAGCTGCCTGAGAGATCCCAACAGGGGAGGAAAAGATCCAGCACCTGAGCAGCAGGACAGAACGACTAAGCACCAGAAGACTATCTTCTCACACAGCACTTAGCACAAACATAACTTAGAGTGCCTGGAGTTATTAATGTTTCTGTGTGTTTCCACTGCTAAATCACAAGCTCCGGGAGGCTCAGATCTCGTGTGTCTTGTTCACCACTGTGTTCCCAGCACCAGGCACATAGTAGCTGTTCAATAAATATTTGGTAAATGGAAAAGAAGGAAGAATTTGAGCTAATGATCTTGCAGGTAGAAACAGCCCTCATAAAAAAGAGGCTTAAGCTGTCAACATGGGACAAAATTTTGCCTTTACTACCAGACCTGCTCAAGAGGCAGATATGAACAGCCCACAAACAGAGGCTCTGAAATTCAGGATATCCTTTCTCCAAAAGACGGTGAGAAACTGTTCACATCACTTGGATAAGAGACATGAGGAGCTGTGCTCTCTGGAAACTCAAAATAAATCAGGCCTTTCCCTGGTTGTTTGACAACAAATGGAAAGAAAATGGATCAAAGTACTTCTGCACCCCATCATTCTTCAGCCCCCACCTCAAAGCCCTTCAGTGAATAAGGACAAATGCATCTTCCAATGAGGTCTTCCTCCAGTTGTGGTCCTGAAAGATTCTGCACTTTCCAGGACCTTCCACTGGCAGAAAAAAAGGTGCATTTCAGCATGGCACACTTACTGCGCCAGGGTCTCCTGGCGATGCTGAGTCTTCTGGTGCCGGTTAAGGATGGACCTCTGGTTGAAGCTCCTCCCGCAGGCAGGACAGTGGTAGGGCTTCTCCCCGGTGTGGATCCTCTGGTGTCTGACCAACCGTTCCCCTTTACTGAACCGCTTCCCACACACCTGGCACCCGTACGGCTTCTCGCCGGTGTGGGCCCGCCGGTGCACAGCCAGGTTTGCATTCCTGCTGAAGCTCTTGCCGCACTCACAGGTGTAGGGCTTTTCCCCCGTGTGAGTTCTCCGATGCACCTGCAGATGCTGCCTCCGGGTGAAGCTTTTCCAGCAGTCACCACACTTGTAAGGCTTCTCCCCCGTGTGACTCCTCTGGTGGACCTCAAGGTGGTGCCTCTGGCTGAAGGTTTTCCAGCACTCGCTGCACACATAGGGTCTCTTTCCCAGGTGTGTTCTCTGGTGCTTCATGAGGTACTCTCTCAAGGTGAACCCCTTCCCACATTCGACACACCCATAGGATTTCTCTTCTTCATGAGTTCGCTGGTGTCTGACAAGATTTGAGCTCCGACTGAAGCCTTTTCCACACTCAGGGCACTGAAAAGGCTTCCAGAAGGAGCTGTGGGTCTTGAGGTCATCCGGCAGGGGTATGACGCCATGCTGAGGCGGCCCTGGCATGTTTCCCACAGAACTACTCGGCTCCTGCTCACAGGTTCTTCCAAGCTCAGGGCTCTGAAGAGTGGCTTCCCCAAACCTCTCTGATGTCACCCGAGCAAGCGCCCCTTTGAGGTCTGATTGCTGGGTTTTAGCCTCCTTTTCCTTGCTCCCAATGCCTACAGGACAAAGGAGATACAGGCTGATTCTACAGGAACTATGAAAGTACATTTATACGTTAGAATCTGGCTCCTAAGGGTGTCCCCCTCACAATTCCTTCTTCCTCCCTCTGACTAAAAAACCTCAATACAGTTTCCTTTCATTGACTCTAAAACCAGACTTTGCTCTACTTTTCTCCGTTTCTGACTGTTTGTATCCCTAACACCCCCCCCCCAAATTCATAGGTTGAAGCCCTGTACCCCAATGTGATGTTATCAGGAGACGGGGTGTCTGACAAGTAATAAGGTACAGTCATGAGGGTGGAGCCCTCCATGGGATTAGTGTCCTTAAAAGAAAAGGAAGAGAAACCAGAGTGCTTTACACAGAGGTTATGTAGGCAGGATTCCTCACGATGGGATTAGTGCCCTTGTGAAGAGGCAGAGTCACAAGATGGATCCTTCAACTGTCTGCCAAGTGAAGACAGTGAGGTGGCAGCTGGCTGCAAGCGAGGAAGAGGGCAATCTCCAGACTTAATCTATAGGAACCTTGATCTTGAACTTCCAGAACGCTGAGAAATAAATGTCTGTTGTTTAAGCCACACAGTCTATAATATTCTACTATAGCAACCCAAGACAAGATTATCTCCGTACCTTTTTAGAGAATACTCTGCCAAACTTTAACACCCACTCACTTAACTTTCTACTAAACTTGGCTTTCATTTCCTCCTAAATCTAATTCAATGATTTCCTTGAAGAAACATGCCCTGCTTGGTCTCTTCAGCTAAAATATACTGATCAATATATACTATACCAATATATATATAATAGACACTGATCAAGCATTTTGCTCATCCTACACTTATTTATTTATTTATTTTTAAAGAATTTATTTATTTGACAGAGATCACAAGTAGGCAGAGAGGCAAGCTGAGAGGGAGAGAGGAGGAAGCAGGCTCGCCACTGAGCAGAGAGTCAGGTGTGGGGCTCAATCCCAGGACCCCAAGATCATGACCCGTGCCAAAGGCAGAGGCCCCAACCCACTGAGCCATCCAGGCACCCCTATCCTACACTTATTTATACACAATCTTACTGAAAATGCTATTTTACATTCATTAAGGTGTCCTGCCTTCCCTAGAGATTATAAACCTATTCCAGGGATGAACTACTTGGAGTTCTACATATCCTCCCTACACTTGCCCAGCAAGAAGTCCCTGCTCAAACTGCTCCCTCTGCCTAACCAGATCTTACTAATCTAGGTCTCCTAGGAGCCTGCCACAGGCTTACCGGCTGCTGGATGAATGAATGAACCCACTCTGTCACTGACTTCCACCAGACTGAAATGCCTGTGAATGCTACTGAAATGCCTCAACCCTTCTCAGTGTCCTTCCTCTGATCCCTCTCTCACTCTCTCTAAATTTAAACAGAACAATTATTTATAGAAGAGGAGGAAGATGGGAAAAAAAAGGGGAGGGGGGAGGCTCTAGGGAGCAAAGTAGCCAAGACAGGGAAAAAAAAAGACAAGAGGCACCTAGCTGGCTCAGTCCATGGAGCGTGCGACTCTTAATCTCAGGGTTATAAATTCGAGACCCACGGTGGGTGTAGAGATTACTTAAAAGTGAAATTTTTAAAAAGAGAAGAGGGGCACCTGGGTGGCTCAGTGGGTTAAAGCCTCTGCCTTCAGCTCAGGTCATGATCTCAGGGTCTTGGGATTGAGCCCCGCATCGGGCTTTCTGCTCAACAGAGAGCCTGCTTCCTCCTCTCTCTCTGCCTGCCTCTCTGCCTACTTGCGATCTCTGTCAAATAAATAAATAAAATCTTTAAAAAAAAGTGGGGGAGAGAGAGACAACAATCAGAACTTAAGAATGGAAAGGGTCCTTTCAGGTGAGGCTGTTAAAACACAGAAAGAAAAACACTGCATGCCTCCGGACCTAAACAAAGATGAAGGACACCGCTCTCACCTCAGATGGATTCTTTCATAAACTTTCCAGGGAATACAACTGCACAAAACATAACTTTAGAGTTCAAATTTTCATAATTAATATAACCATGTAAACAGCATCCAACTCAAGAAACATTATCAGCATCCAAAAAGCCCTCTCCCCTACCCTCCAGTGACTATATTCTGCCCCCAGACAAACATGCTATCTGGACCTTGATCACCATTAAGTGCTTCTGCCTGGTCTTGAACTTTATGCATTGGATCCACACATTGTTTCTAGCTGCTTCTGCTCATTATTATGCTTTTAGGATTCACCCACATTATGAAACATAGCTATAATTACACTTTTAATTTTTTTTTTTTTTTTTTGCTGTTGGTAGTATATGCTTTTACACTGTCAAGAATATATTGAAATCTCTTTATTAACTTGGCTAATGTTCATTTGGGTAGTTTCCAGTTTTGAGGTGTTATGAATAATAAAACTGAAACTAAATGCAAAGCACAAGCCTTACCTGGACCCTGAGGAGATGCGAGTATGTGCTAGGTATTACCTAGCATGGAATTCTGATTTCTCAGGCCCAATCCTACATAGCTGTCAATGCAGGAGCCATAGGTAAATGGGACTAAATCCCAGGACGATCTGAAGGTGGAGACAGCCGGTAGATAGTATGGGTGGGAAATGGACCTTGGCCCACCCAGACTCAGCATAAACACTTAGGGAAGTGCTTCGGTTGTTTGAAACAATGGGAAGAGGACAAGCATACAGCCAGACTCTCTAGAACAATCAGAATGGCCAAGGACACATAAAAACTCTCTGGGACTAGGAGGAGAACAGAATACTTCCAGCAGGTGGCAGCATCACTGGTAGAATTTCATCCCAAGGGGGATCAAGGTGCTGAAATACTAGTACCACCATCTGGGCCACTGCACGAGCTCCTGCACTGCGCAGTTATGTATGGGGGTTTCCACATCCTCTACTGTTACAGAAGTCTTCCATCTCTTTGTGACGTATGTTGGTAGGCTTTGGCCACTCACATCACTCCCATGTGTGACAACCCTGTCCTGGACCCAAGTCTCCTAAGTCCCTCCTCTAGTGCCCCTTACACTACTCCATAATGACCATTATTATGTACACCTGGGCCCTTCACCTGAACTGCTAAGATCACAGAGGCAAGCACCTTTAAGGCAGAATGTTGACCACATAAAATGCCAAAGAAACATTTTTGAGCCAATAAATAAATTCTGACTCATAAAAAAAATTTGTACAACTAATAAAAATATCTGACACTACTATATTCACCAAATATTAATCCTCACAACACGATGAGATTTCTATAAACGTTCCCATTTTGCGACTGAAAAACCAGAGGCCTGTGGTGCCCTAGGTCACAATCAGTAAGTGATGGAGCCAGGATGGGTTCACATGAGCTAAGGAAGTAGAGTGATACTCTGCTCGCTCTGTGACACGGGCCCACATGGACCTCTCTGGTTTCTAACATCCTTCTGTCCACACTCCTGCCATCCTCTGTACACACATCTCGTGCTCCAAAGGCTTCCATGCCGTTAGTCCAGCCCCAAAACAAAGCTGCTAAGGTGGGACCAACACCAGGGAGGCACTCAATAAATCTCTGCGGAGTGAACAAGATCAGAGGATCATCTTTTGCTGCTCTTTTGCTCTCGAGCCTGGGTACTCTTCAGTCACAGAGTGGGGGCTCCAGGAGTTCTAATGACCAGCCAGTCTCATCACAGCCAGAATAACTACCTTGTGATTTCCTGCCCCCTTGACTGCTCCTGTCCTGACAGGAAAAGACGTGGCCAGCTCCTTAAGCCTGGGTCCACACTCTTTCCTTGGACCCATTTACTCATCTTCTGTCAGTAGTACCAGGTTCTAAAATCCAGGGCCAGGGTAAGAACCCTAACCTGTAGCTTTCAAAATTCCTCAGTTTCTTACCTTCGGAACGGAAACAGTCTTACCTGGAGCTGAGACCCCACAGTCTCGGGGTTCCACATATTCCCCAAAGCAGTCTATCTGGGCTGGGGTCACATGCCTCCATTCCTCCTCAGGGAAAGCCAAGGCCATTTCTTTAAATGTTCCCAACCCCTGAAACAACAGGAGACTGCTATGGATGGAGAAATAATCCCAGATTATTGTCAGAGAACACAAGGGACAACACTCTAGGGAAGAATGGAGCAAGGAGACCAAAGGAACTGATCACTAGTGGTCTTGGGAGCAGAAGGGCCTACCTCTCAACAGTTCAATGACAGGAAGTAATGGACTCATCTGAGCCACTATATTTCTGAGTCTCTGGGGCAGCCACTAAGCTTATACCCTCACAACCACAGAACCCAATTTCCATTTTTCAAATGCCTCCATTCCAGCCTCAGAGCTGCTATTTATCCCCTCATCAAAAGCCTAGTGGTTTCTATCAATAAGGTCTTCCTCCTCACAATTAAAAGAGTAATCCTGAGTCACTCGGAAAAAAAAAAAAATAGTCACAAAGCAGTAAAATAGAGTGTATTGAGCCTTATGCCTGGACCCTAAGGCATAAGGCTCACCTCAAGTTAACAACTGAGGATGATAAAGTGGAGAAAACAAACCTGTCACAACCATCAGAACAAGAAAGGTGAAATAATTCAACTTGTGGATAGCACTTTGTTGTGCAGAGAAACCTTAGGGAAAGTGAACCTCATTCAAAGCAACGTCATGGTCCCCAGAAGGGGAGAGGTACAGCTCACCTGGGATCCAGCTGTAAGGAACCCAGCTGCCATCTCTTGGTCTCTGGTGTTCACTGAAGGGAGGCCAGGACCAGCCTGAAGAACTGGCAGAGCTAAGCAAAGGGAAAAAAGCATAAGAAAGATTAGCGCTGTCTTGTAGTTAACTTGTTCAGAGGTGTCCACTGCCTGACACACAGAACCCTAGAAACCTTATAGAGACTCCATAAAGCAGGGGTGCAGGTACAGCTTATCCTGCTCTCAACTGGGAAGATAATCCCAACCTAATATGCCCTGCCCCTTGAAGGCCAGCCATGCTCCCTGGTCACACTCTGGCAATAAGCCCCTTTGACATTCACTAACACAATGAAGTCACACATTACTTTCAGGGATATGGTCTGTCTGCCCACTTAAAAAATATCCCTACATGTCACCTGCATATTTCTAGGAAGTTTCTAGAAAGGGATGTGAGGGAAAAGAGAAAAGAAATGGTAAGAGAACACAATCCCAAATACCGCCTGCAGAAATCAGAATCGAGATACAGAAAACAATTTCACTTCATCTGTTTCCTACTAAAGTCAAGGAAGTAACCAGGAAAAGTCAGAATTACAGCCCACAGGTGACTTAATTTATCAACTACTAGGCTTTAAAGGATAGGGTCACAAAGCACGGTTTTCTATGTCCTTACTTTACTGTTGCATCTTACCCTGCTCCTGGAAGGCTTGTGTCCCAGCTCCAGGGTCCTGACTGAGTTGCTCCTCAGTGCCTTGGTCTAGGCCTTGAACTCCTTCCCCAGGGGGCATCCCCCACTCGGGCTTGATCTCCACCGGCCCCAGGTGCACACCTGGTTCCCAAGGGCCTCTGCCAAGTGCTGTCTCCTGCTGCTCTCCCTGCACGTGGCATGGAACCTAAGGACAGTCCCCAACACCTATTAGAATGAGGCCTGGGAGAGGGATCTGAATTAAAACTTAAAAAGAAAACCAAGAAAAGAACCATTCTAGCTGCAAGGGAGGGGAAGAAAAAGCTGGCTAGGTTCTTCCACAGGATGTCGGTAAGAAGGTGAAAAAGAGACTAACCTCTTTATCAGGCTATGAGCAACTGTTGTATGCCCACACTTTTAGGGACCTGACAGAATTCCACCATGAATAATGTCACAGAGAGGCTAAATACTGTTTGGTTGAGAACTTTAGCCCAAAACACTCCCTACTAGAAAAAAAATCCCCCAATTACAAATGCTAAAAGTAAAAAATACAAGCCCTGATTACACAGTGAATTACCTAGTGAGAAAAACTAGCTCTAAAAATAGCAAGAAAAATCAGGACAACTCACATTGAGATACACTCACAAAAACAGGCCCCTTTTGGTCTACTTTTAAGCTTCTGGGCTGGGAGATAAAAAATAATTCTTAGGATTGTGGAGGAAGTCTGGGGTAACTACAGCAGGAAAGGAAAGATGAAGTTAAGAAAGACAGATACTTGCAAGCAAAACAGTAATGTTAAGTCCTGCTCTCTTCTTTCCCAGACAATAATCAGGTGATTATACCA
Source organism: Meles meles (assembly GCF_922984935.1). Taxonomy (NCBI): domain Eukaryota; kingdom Metazoa; phylum Chordata; class Mammalia; order Carnivora; family Mustelidae; genus Meles; species Meles meles. The sequence continues at coordinate 10,332,191 of NC_060086.1, forward strand.
AAGAGTCATAGACACCGGCCAAAGTCCCAAGGAAGCATCTAAGACGCAGCTGCCTGGTGTCACCAGACCACCACCACAGAATCGCTGATGTGAGCCACTTGAGTTGATACCCCAGATGTGGAAACTGCACTGTGCAGACCATGCTTCTTAGTAAGAATATTCATCTGACTGGAATTCTCTGCATTCTCACATGTATCCTGCCCAAAGAAGAATGAGTCGAGGAACCTTAAAAGTAAGGTTCTTTAGGCCTGAGGCTCACAAGGGAAATATGGCAAGGCCTCTGTCCTGATGACCAAAAAGGAAGCTAACAGCCCTTCTACAAGCCCTGCATCTTCCCTGAGAATGGATTTTCTTGCTGAAAACTCCACTGCCCTCCAGAAAGTACTTCAGGGAGTCTGGGAGCAGAGGAAGGAGACTGTATAGCTCATCTACTCCCACTGCTTCCTCAAAGCTTTCGATTCTTTAAATCTCCCCTTCCCACACCAATGGAACAAGACCCAGATTCCCCCTTCTCACCCACCGCCTTGGCCTCCAATGTTCTCTCTGTGAAGTCCTCCACCATGGCCACAAGAGCCTTGCCACTCTCCAGGCCATGCTCCCGAATCCAGGCATAGAACTCCCGAGGCAGGATGGTCAGGAACTGCTCCAGCACCAGCAGCTCCAAGATCTGCTCTTTGGTGTGCAGCTCAGGCCTCAACCACTGGCGACAGAGTTCCTGGAGTTCCCTGAGGGCTTCCTGGGGACCAGCTGCCTCCTGGTAGCGGAACTGCCGAAACCTCAGACGAAAAGTCTCCGGACTAGGGTCCTCCCTTCCCCTGCCCCATGGCAACTCTTTCTCCAGCTTTACCACAGGAACACCCATCGGCTGCTGAGGGTCTTCTGCCATCCCTGGACGCTCCTTAAGCATCTTCACACCCCTCCCAGAAGACTGAGTGTCTGCTGGAAAGGCCAGACAAACAATAAAGGAAGCATAAATGAGACAAAGGAAAAGTCAGTCCATCCCAGTTCTGTGCCTACCATCAATGGCTATTCTGCTGGAGAACATGACAATTACTTTCAAAAAACTGAACATATACCCTGAAAATTACATCAATTCAATTCAGTAAGTATATGCTAACTACCTAGTATGTGCAGAAAAATGTAGAGACTTGACTTTATGCCCACAAACACTGCAGGATCTCATTAGGGAAATAACACTACAATCAGAGAATATAAAACAGGTTATAATTAGATCAGTCACAAAGACCGACTCTTCCAAAGGTGTAATACATTTTCAGTAAATATATATGCCAAACCTGCAAAAACTAGAAATATAATACAGATGGGGGGCCTGGGTGGCTCAGTCAGTTGAGCATCTGCCTTCAGCTCCAGTTATGATCTTGGAGTCCTGGAATCAAGCCCACATCAAGCTCTCTGCTCAGCAGGGAGCCTACTTCTCCCTCTCCCTCTGCCTGCTGCTCTGCCTACTTGTGCTCTCTCTCCCCGTGTCAAATAAATAAAATCTTTAAAGAGAAAAAAAAAGGTTTATTTTGCCTGTGGTATGTCAACGGACTATAGTTTAGAGGGGACAAGAAGGGAAGCAGCACTTACAGTGGTCAGCCGGAGAGGCTCAGGATGGTGGCAAAGCAGACAGTCAAGACATATTCTGGACGTAAAACCAACAGACTTGCCAGAGGCTTGGATGTGACCGTGTGCTCACCTAAAGAAAACAACTGAGTGACCCATATATATCATTATAATTAATCAAAAAAATTTTAACTTGTAGGACACCTCGGTGGCTCAGTCAGTTAAGGGCAGACTCTCGATGTCCCTCAGGTCATGGTCTCAGGGTCCTGGGATCCAGCCCTGCTTTGTGTTCCTCGCTCAGTACATAGTCTGCCTCAGGATTCTCTCCTTCTCCCTCTGCCCCTCGGCCCCCTGCTTTCTCTCTCTCAAATAAAAATAAAAATAAAATTTTTTTAAGATTTTTAACTCGTGTAGGCTCTACCAATTAGAAAGCCTGTTGGCACGCACACTCATTCAATACTTAATAACCATTCTGTGCGAGGAGTACCACTCCCCCTACTTTTCAGATGAAGAAACTGGAGCTGTAAGAGGTTAGATGGTCGAGGTCGGCCTCCCAAAAGACAGGGTGCAGATAAACCACAGGGGGAGCCAAAATGAGAGAAAGTCGGTTCAAGTACTCATGAAAAAAGAAGGGGCTTACACTAGACTGGGTGAGTCCTATTCAATCTCACGACGGGTTCGGGTTGGGGGTGCACGGTACCCAGGCCGGGAAGACAGACTTGGGAGTCGAAAGTGGGGAAGGGGGCGCCTGGGTGGCTCAGTGGGTTAAGCCGCTGCCTTCGGCTCCGGTCATGATCTCAGGGTCCTGGGATCGAGTCCCACATCGGGCTCTCTGCTCGGCGGAGAGCCTGCTTCCCTTCCTCTCTCTCTGCCTGCCTCTCTTGTGATTTCTGTCAAATAAATAAATAAAATCTTTAAAAAAAAAAAAAAAGAAAGAAAGTGGGGAAGGGGCTGGGTTTTTAGAGAAGGGAAAGATCACTCTTAACCCACTGAGAATAATCAAACTGGCAAATCCGAAACGTCTACTTAATATCCTCTTGGGTGCTCTGCACTCATACACCCTTCGTAAGCCCATTTTTCATTTTCAGGCCCTTCATTTTTCTCTGCTGCACCAAGAGAGATTTCTCTCGCGACTTCCCAGCTACTGCATGTACTCACTCCCATTCATCACTCCCCTGCTGAATTTAGGGCGCTACAGCGCAAATGTACACCAGCGTGTCTCCGACTACCAGACTCCCTGAAGGCGCGCAAGGTCCTGATTCATCCTTCATCCCTGGCACTTCACGAAGAGAAGGCTTACAAGAGAGCCATTCTTGGCGTGAGTGTCCCACGTCTTGATCTAAAATGGCTACTTTCAATCTTCTGAGAGGGCCGCGCTGGTTCCAGGCCTCGAGTTCGTGGACGCCCCGGGCGCTGAGGTAACCCTGGTCCGGCGGGCCCAAGTGCGCTCCCACCTGAGCCCCTGCGTCCCGCCCCGCCAAGGCCTCCGTGCCGCGGGAGGCTGCTCCGGGGAGACGCGCCGCCCGCTGCCTCAGCCCGGCCGCCGCCACCGCAGCGGCCCCAAAACCCTGCTCCGCCGCCGCCTCGGCCCGCAGCGGCCCCGAAACCCTGCCCCGCCGCCACGGCAGCCTTCGCCCGCCGTCCCGCGTCGCCCCGACCCAACACTCACCCGCCGCCCCTCAGCAACGCCTGCCAGGCCCGAGCGCTCAGAGGACCGGATGTGGGCCGCGGACGCTGTCAGACAGGTGCGTGAGGAAAGAGCCCCTTTCCGCTTCCTCTCTAGGACTCCCGGAGGTCGGGGAGTCTCTATGGTCGCCGGTCCACTGGGCCTGTCCCGGGAGACTGAGCGTCTCTTCCCGGGCTAACTCTTGCCCTAGAGGCTCGAGGTCCTCATGGTCGTCAGGTCCTTTGGCGCCTCCGTGCCTTGGCATCTGCTTTCCCTTCGTGAGAAGGTCCCTCTAGACACGCTACTGGACATGAAGCCTCTTTCAGCAGGCTTTATCCGCCAACACATACTTATTGCGCGCCTCTTGTACTTTGTGACGTGGGTGACAGAGGGAAGCACCTAATCCTTTAGGTTCGCATAAGAGGGGCCTCCCCCCTCCAGTAGTTGGGAGGAGGGAGTCAGGGAAGACTTCCTGGAGGAGAGGCACCTCCGCTCAGATTTGAAGGGTGAGTTTTTAGAAAGTGAGGTGAGCGTCCCCAGTGAGTGGGGAGGGGTTGGCGGCATTCCCACACCACCCAGGCCTCTCGAGCAGACGGTTAAACTTAGTATTTCAGCTGGTGAGCTAAAGGCAATGGGGAGCCATGGAAAGGTTTCAAGGCGGGAAGGGACACATTTTGCGAAGATGCTGCTGAGAACCCTTCGAGAAAGACCGGGGAAGAGGGGAGGGAGCTGGAGAAACCAGCTGACCGCTTAAAAGAAGCTTAAGAAGCAGTCCAGATGGGAGAAGATATTTGCAAATGACAGTACAGACAAAAGGCTGATATCCAGGATCTATAAAGAACTTCTCAAACTCAACACACACAAAACAGATAATCATGTCAAAAAATGGGCAGAAGACATGAACAGACCCTTCTCCAATGAAGACATACAAATGGCTATCAGACACATGAAAAAATGCTCATCATCACTAGCCATCAGGGAGATTCCAATTAAAACCACATTGAGATACCGCCTTACACCAATTAGAATAGCCAAAGTTAGCAAGACAAGAAACAACATGTGTTGGAGAGGATGTGGAGAAAGGGGAACGCTCTTACACTGTTGGTGGGAATGCAAGTTGGTGCAGCCACTTTGGAGAACAGTGTGGAGATTCCTCAAGAAATTAAAAATAGAGCTTCCCTATGACCCTGCAATTGCACTGCTGGGTATTTACCCCAAAGATACAGATGTAGTGAAAAGAAGGGCCATCTGTACCCCAATGTTTATAGCAGCAATGGACACGGTCGCCAAACTGTGGAAAGAACCAAGATGCCCTTCCATGGACAAATGGATAAGGAAGATGTGGTACATATACACAATGGAGTATTATGCCTCCATCAGAAAGGATGAATACCCAACTTTTGTAGCAACATGGACGGGACTGGAAGAGATTATGCTGAGTGAAATAAGTCAAGCAGAGAGAGTCAAGTATCATATGGTCTCACTTATTTGTGGAGCATAACAAATAACATGGAGGACATGGGGAGATGGAGAGGAGAAGGGAGTTGAGGGAAATTGGAAGGGGAGGTGAACCATGAGAGACTATGGACTCTGAAAAAGAATCTGAAGGTTTTAAAGGGGCAGGGGGTGGGAGGTTGGGGGAGCCAGGTGGTGGGTATTATGGAGGGCACACATTGCATGGAGCACTGGGTATGGTGCATAAACAATGAATTCTGTTATGCTGAAAAGAAATATAAAATAAAATAAAATAAAAAAGAAGCAGTCCAGGAGAGAGAGGATGATACAGACCTGGGCCAGTCCCCAAGACCAGAAACTGCCAGGAGTGATTCGATAGGAAACTTACTGGGGAAGTAACATTGCCATGGTTTGAGGATTGATTGGATCTGGAGGATGACAGAGAAGGTGAAATAATTTAGTAAATGACCAAAGCCACATATATCAATAAGAATGAACATTTTTAAAGCAAACAATTTATTGGTTATCTGGAAAGAGATAATGTTGGGTCCATACCTTATGACGCATTCAGGACCAAGTCCAGCTGGGCTCAGAGGATCACAGATGTTTTTATATTACAAATTATATAATCAGTCCACCTTGGGAATAGTGTTATAGCCTACATCTGCTAACATGCACTCACATCTGAGAGTTATTAGACAACCTTGACATCCAGGGCCAAATGAAACTGCCTGATTGGCTCAGTCTATCTGGGAACACTGAGCTATTCCTAGTGATATCAAAAACCTTCCATCAGCTTGCCACGGAGAAGACACAGAGAAGAGAGTGTTCTGGCAGAGGCAGGATTGGATCAGATCACAGGTTTCCAGGGCAGGTTTGGAGAGGAATTGGGAAGAAAAAATTCAAAAAGATTCAAAGAGATGGTCTAGGTTAGGGCTCAGCAAACTTTTTCCACGAAAGGCCAGAAATAACTATCCTAAGTTTTGCTGGACACATTTTCATATATTCTTCATTTTTGAAATCCTGTAAAAATGTCAAAACCATGTTTAGCTCACACCCAGTGCTAGCTTTGACACAAGGGCTGTAGCTGGCTGACCCCTAAAGTAGATGGTTTTAAAATCATTCTACAGAGGTGTTTGAGGAGTTCATTCTTGGCCTCTTTCCCCAGTGATATTACCTGTTGAGAATGCACAGGACAATGATAGGCTTAAATAATGAAGTAAAAAAACTGAAATATCTATTGTGAGGAATAATGTAAGAAAAAACTGTAGGGGCACCTGGGTGACTCAGTTGGTTAAGCATTTGCCTTCCGCTCTGGGTCTTGGCATTGAGCCCCACAGGGGGCTCCCTGCTCAGCGGGGAGCCTGCTTCTCCCTCTCCCTCACCCTCTCCCCCTGCTTGTGCTCTCTTTCTCTGCCCCCCCACAGTTTGTGCTCTCTCCTCCTCCCTCTCTCTCTCAAATAAATAAAATCTTTTAGAAAAAAGAAAAAATTGTAAGGCAAATGGCAAGATTGTCAAGCAACACTGAACACCCAAGTGAGATTGAAACCAAACAAGTGATAGAATCAAGCCACACAATTGTTTGTGCAATCTGGGGCAAATCTGCTTAAAAATAACAGGTGGATTGATCTAATGTTGGGATTTGACATAGAGAATCCCGGAGTGGAGGGAAGGAGTACTCTGGTGGGAAAAGTTTGTGCTGAGTGGCCAGGAGTCTAAGCTGAGCAGAGAGGAGGGATGGAAACCAACAAGAACGGAACAGCTGAGGAATGAGAGGTTGGGATGAGGCCGTGAAGCAGGTTCCAGAAATGTTATAGGCAAACTAAGCATAAAATGCATATCCTGTTTGTTTCCCATAAACAGAACCATGCTATATTATTCTGCACTTTGCTTTTATTCACTAAACAACATCTCTTTCCGTGTCTACACATATCGATCTATTCCACTCTCTTTAACCAGCCGCATAGTGTTCCAGTGCATGGATTTGCCATGACTTATGGAGACTCTTGGTAGACTTTTAGGATGTTTCCAGCATTAAGATTTACCAGAAATAGGGGCACCTGGGTGGCTCAGTGGGTTAAAGCCTCTGCTTTCGGCTCAGGTCATGATCCCAGGGTCCTGGGATCGAGCCCCACATCTGGCTCTTTGCTCAGCGGGGAGCCTGCTTCCCTTCCTCTCTCTCTGGCTGCCTCTCTGCCTACCTGTGATCTCTGTCTGTCAAATAAATAAATAAAATCTTAAAAAAAAAAAAGATTTACCAGAAATATAGGATGAACATTGTTAACCATTCTTGAAAGTTTTATCCAAGGATAAATTCCATACATAGAATTGCTGGGTCTAAAAGTTATATGCATTTGGAATTTTGTCAGCTACTGCCAAATTTTCCTGCAAGGAGTCTGCACAAATTTCCATTCTCACTGACAATGGGCGATTAACATTCATTTCCCCACAATCTCATCAACATTAGATGTTATCAAACTTTTCCATCTTTGCCAATCTGATGAGGGAAATAAATGATGCCACAATTTTTACTTGCATTTCTTAATTATAAGGGAAGTCAATCATTATTCCTGCCCACATTATTTACTTGTATTTCTTTTTCTGTGGACTAGCTATGTTTATCCTTCCCTCTTGTTTCTGTTAGGTTATTTATCTCTTTCTTATTGATATATGTGTTTTCTGGACATTTGAGACAATTGGCCCTTTTCTAAATGTCTTGCAAGTATTTTCTTTTTTGTCTTTTTTTTTTTTTTAAGATTTATTTACTGGGGCGCCTGGGTGGCTCAGTGGGTTAAGCCTCTGCCGTCAGCTCAGGTCATGATCTCAGGGTCCTGGGATCAAGCCCCGCATCGGGCTCTCTGCTCAGCAGGGAGCCTACTTCCCCCTCTCTCTGCCTCTCTGCCTACTTGTGATCTATCTCTCTGTCAAATAAATAAATAAATTCTTTTAAAAAAAAGATTTATTTACTCACTTGAGAGAGAGAGAGAAAAATAGAACAGGGGGAAGGGCAAAGGGAGAGGGACAGAGAGAATCCTCAAGCAGACTCCATACTGAGCACAGAGCCCAACTCGGGACTCAGTCCCAGGACCCTGAGATGATAACCAACTGTGCTATCCAGGTGCCTCCCCATTTGTGTTTCTTAATGAATTTCATGCATGACCAAAGATTGTATGTTTTATGTATTCAAATTCATTTATCTTTTTTTATATTTTTTAAGATTTTATTTATTTATTTAAGAGAGAGAGCGTGCACGCACCCACACACACAAACCTGGGTTGGAGGAGGGGAGGATTGAAGGCGAAGGGGCAGAGGTTGAAGGAGAAGCAGACTCCTGCTGAGCAGAGAGCCCAAGGTGGGACTCAAACCCAGGACCATGAGATCATGACCTGAGTGGAAGATAAGTGCTTAAGCAACTGAGCCACTCAGTCACCCTTCATTCATTCTTTTTTAAAAATCTCTGTGCCTTCCAAGGGCACCTGAGTGACTCAGTCCATTAAGTGTCTGCCTTTGGCTCAGATCCTGATCCTGGGGTCCTGGGATCAAGCCTTGTGTCAGGCTTCCTGATCAGTGGGGAATCTGCTTCTCCCTCTCCTTCTGCTTCTCCCCCCTGCTCATGCTCTAGCCTGTTCTCTCTCTCGCTCCCTCAAATACATAAAATCTTTTTTTAAAAAATCTCTGTGCCTGGGTGGCGCAGTGGGTTGGGCCTCTGCCTTTGGCTCAGGTCCTGATCTCAGGGTCCTGGGATCCCCCCGCATCAGGCTCTCTGCTCAGCGGGGGGTCTGCTTCCCTCCCCACCCCGTCTGCATCTCTGCCTACTTGTGGTCTCTCTCTCACTGTCAAATAAATATAAACAAATAAATTCTTAAAAAGTCTCTGTGCCTTCCATACTCCCAATGACTAGCAAGTTTCCCTCAACACCATTTGTTGAAGGCCATATTTTTCCCTGTATAAAGTTGCCTCTATGTTTGGACTCTTATTCTTTAATCTAGCCCTATGTCAGAACCTGCCAAATTGTTTAATAACCACAGTTTTATATTTATCTTTTATATTTGGAGAGCTATTCTACATCACTGGCCCTTCTTTCATGATGTAAAGAGAAGATTTTTGAAGAAAAGTTAAGAACAGCACTCTGAAAACTGCAAAGGAAACCAGACAAATTCCAACCTCATGCTTCTGGCCCCGAGAGGTCAGAATATAACCAAAGGATTGTTAGGGAAAACGGCAATGTCAAAAAGAAAACAGCTCAGGGATGCTGAGCAAATGAGGGCATTTTTTCCTAGCAAGGAACATGATACGGAATGAGTTGAGAGCACTATGAGGCTCTGAGAGAAAAGAACGGGTAAAGGGAGGAAGGAAGGGAGAAGGAGACAGAGAGACAGAGGGAGAGGGGAAGAAAATTATCTGACAAAAGACATCACCTCTGTGGTTCTTATTTTAAAAATGGGTAGAATTATACCTGGCCTATCTTTGGCAGGACAAAGTAAAATGACAGATGTGAGAGTTGTTTTAGCATTAACAATGGAAATGTAGGTTATAGGGGTGCCTGGGTGGCTCAGTCAGTCGAGCAACTGACTCTTGATTTCGACTCAGGTCCTGATCTTATCCTGATCTTGGGGTCCTAAGATCAGGACCTGAGTCAGGCTCAGTGGGGAGTGTGCTTAAGATTTTCTCTCCCCCTCTGCCCTTTATGCCCCCCAACTCCCTTTCAAGTAAGTAAATCTTAAAAAAAAAAAAAAAAAAATGAAGGTTATAAGTTCAGAGTGCTGGTATGGACAGTTTGGGATTTTTTTTATATATTACCCTTTCTTATTTAACTTTTATAATTCAATAGGAGGTTTTGAAAAGGTAAAACACGTTTTGAGAGTCAAAATCATATAAGTTACCCGCAGAGAATCACTGCTCCTATCTCTGCCTTCTGCTCCCACCCCATTCCCTAATCTATCTCCATCGCCAAAGATTTATTAGTTTATTGTATGAGCTTCAAGCATTTATTTGCAAATACTAATATTTGGATATTTTCCTTATCTTCTCCCCATTTCTTGCATGAAAGGAACTACACCAGGTACCTTGTTTTTTTTTTGTTGTTGTTGTTGTTTTTTTTAATATTTTATTTATTTATTTGACAGAGAGAGAGGTCACAAGTAGGCAGAGAGGTAGGCAGAGAGGGAGAAACAGGCTCCCCACCGAGCAGAGAGCCCGATGCGGGGCTCGATCCCAGGACCCTAAGATCATGACCTGAGCCGAAGGCAGAGACTTAAACCACTGAGCCACCCAGGCGCCCCGGTACCTTGTTTTTTTAATCATGTAATATGTCCTAGAAAATTTTCTGTGTCGGTACATAAACATCTTTTTTTTTTTTTTAAGATTTTATTTATTTGACAGACAGAGATCACAAGTAGGCAGAGAGGCAGGCAGAGAGAGAGGAAGGGAAGCAGGCTCCCCGCTGAACAGAGAGCCCGATGCGGGGCTCGATCCCAGGACTCTGGGATCATGACCCGAGCCCAAGGCAGAGGCTTTAACCCACTGAGCCACCCAGGCGCCCCGGTACATAAACATCTTTCTCACTTTCTTTTCCCCTTAAGCTAGTGTGGATGTAACATAATTTAACATGTCCCCCATTCATGGACATGTGAATTGCTCATTTGATGTGACAAATGCGACCCTTTGTATCCGTGCACCTATATGTCAGTTTTAAACATGCGTGCAGGTGTATCTGTCAGATAAATCATTAAATTGAGAATGTTAAAGCAGGAATGCTCCTGCAGTCTCGCACACATTGTAAGAGTCCCCTCAGCAGGGGTTATGTCATTTTTTACTTCCATCTACAACACGTGACTTCCCGCCACCCCACAGCTTAGCCGACACAAAGGCCCATCAAAATTTTGAGTTTTGGGGCGCCTGGGTGGCTCATCGATTAAGCACCTGCCTTAGGTTCAGGTCATGATCCCAGGATCTTGGGACAGAGCCCGACATCTGGCTCTGTGCTCAGTGGGGTGTCTCCTTCTCCCTCTCCTTCTGCCACTACCCCCGTTTGTGCTCTCGCTCTCTCTCAAATAAATCAATAAAATCTTAAAAAAAAAAAAAGACAAAACACTCAGGAAACACAGACTAATTCAAAAAACTTTTAATAAACTGCAAATACAAGCAAGACAGAACAGTTGTGAGTACAGGGAAGGGGACCACTGATCTGAGTCACGAAGCTCCTTGGAAGCGGCGGAGACCAGCTGCCCCTTAGGCCTCCGCAGGCTCATACAGCTGAGGACGCCTGGAGGACGCTCTCTTGGACTAGATAACCGTTTCTTCCTTCAGCAATGTCTCCTTTTGTATGGAGCTCAGGTCTCCTCCCAAACTCTCCAGATTCTCCAGGTTGGGGATGCCCTGGGTCTCCTCGATACTCCGGGAATTGGGCAACCAATGGCAGCTAAGGCAGGCTGTTTCCTGGAAGAGGCAGATGGCACCTGGGTAACAGCGAAAGTTTGGGTCAGGTTAGGGATTGAGGTCAGGAACGCCCTCCTCGAATGTGACCCCCTCTGACCTGCATCTAACCTCCCTAATTCTCCCCTCCAATAGAGAGTATCACAGAGACAGATGGAAAACAGAATGCATCACAAGACAAGGCAGACGAACAGATGGATAAACTCACAGAACCAGAGCCAGTGCTGGAGGGCGTCTTAGCAACCGGCTAACTATTAATAGGTAAGAAAACAAGGTTTAGGAGAGGAAGGTCAGACACAAAACCCAGGCCTCTTGATGCCCCGCTCAAGACTCCCAGCGAAGTAAAAGAAAGGAAAAAGAGAGCTGATGTCACAAATGGAGATAGCTTGAGTGAATAATATATGCTGTGTTAAGGTTAAGGCTAAGGGAAAGGACAACTTCGATGTTCTGATATGTGTGATAGCAGACTACATACTCTCCCACTGAAAAAAACCCAAAAACTCGACAGAAGATATTTCTTCAGAAACCTATTGGTAAATACAGCATCAAACTGGCATCAGGGTAAGGCATTCTTAGGAACAAAACTCTAGTGAAAACAGAAACCTAGAGAGTTTAAGCAAGCATACAATCAGCCTTCACCGTAGGGACCTACACTCAACCCAGGTGACCCTGAGTTTCCATTCTTTTGGACATTTGGGACACAAAGTGAGAGGAAAAGCCCAGGGCCTGCTCAAGATGACCAGTCTAACAAGGCTCTGCCATATGGAGCTAGAACTTCAAAGTTACCTGTATTGACTGAGAATTCATAAACAGAGGCTAGCTGTTCTGTGGGTCTGCAACCAAATTCACAATACCTGTTGTGATCCTTGGCTAGCTGTACATCCGAGCATCAAACAGGAGCAAATGCAAATCCCTTTTTGAAAAAAACCACTTTAAATACAGGCCTCAATTAGTTTCTACCGGGAAAAAAAAAAAAAAAAAAAAACTTCCAAGGAAAATGAATTCACAAACATACCAAGAAACAAGGCACCAGAAACAAGAGCCAGTAGAAATAGCAGCCTCCGGACACAGACCTGCATATCATTCAGTTGTTAAACTTAAAAGACACAGAATCGGGGTGCCTGGGTGGCTCAGTGGGTTAAGCCTCTGCCTTCAACTCAGGTCATGATCTCGGGTCCTGGGATCAAGCCCTGCATCAGGCTCCCTGCTCAGCAGGGAGCCCGCTTCCCTCTCTCTCTGCCTACTTGTGATCTCTGTCTGTCAAATAAATAAGTAAAATCTTTAAAAAATAAAAGACACAGAATGCAAAGTATGCTTAACATGAATAATAAAAAATGTAGAGAATAGATTAAAAGTATAAATAAGGAAAAACAGCATAAAACTAACACAAATTAAGGGAAAATATAATTCCAGTTATAAAAAGATTCACAGATTGAGTGAAATAAAAATGTAATGAACGGGTAAAGCAGCCAACCAGACACAGCTGGAAAGTGAATGGATGAAATTGAAGATCTACATGAGTTATTCAGAAGGCAGCCCAGAAAGACAAAGAGATGGAAAGCATGAAAAGACAGAGAGAGAGACATAGAATAGAGTGACAAAGTCTAACAGATGTCTTCCTGGCGTTCTGCAAAGAAAAGAAAAGAGAGAGGAAAGCACACAGAGATTAAAAAAAAAAAAAAAAAAGAGAGAGAGAGAGAGATTAAGATGGTTGAGAAATTTTGAAAGACCTCACTCCTCAGACTCAGTTCACACCACAAGTCATGACACAAATATCCACACCCTGTAAGGTACCAAAGAAAGTCTGAGAGAAAACTAAGATTGCTTCAAAAAGAATGATATTTTTAGAGTCAACAACAATGGAAGTGGTCAAATAAGAAAAAATAATAGAATAATATCTTGGATGCTTAGGGATACTGTCAACTTCAAAATATAAGTTCAGCAAAACTAATTTTAATAAACAAAAATGAAAGGAAGGGGGCGCCTGGGTGGCTCAGTGGGTTAAAGCCTCTGCCTTTAGCTAAGGTCATGATCCCATGATCGACTCCCACATTGGGCTCTCTGCTCGGCGGGGAGCCTGCTTCCCCTTCTCTCTCTGCCTGCCTTTCTGCCTTGTGATCTCTCTCTCTCTCTCTCTCTCTTTCTGTCAAATAAATAAATAAATAAATAAAATCTTTTTTAAAAATTTTTAAAAATGAAAGGAAGATAATTTCATACAAACAAAATATGAGAGTGTATCTCTAATTGACCCTCACTAAAACCCATTATAAAGTATGTATTTCAGGCAGAAGGACAGAAGGTCTGAGAAGGGTTGATGAGCAACTAAATTGGTAAATATGTGGGTAAATTTAAACAAATAAATATCAAATGCATAAAATAACAATAACATCAAATGTATAGAATTAAAAAGGAAACAGAAGAAACTAAAACATACGAAACAGCATATAAATTGGGAAGACATTACCTTGTATTATTTATAAAGAGAATAAATATGTTGGTGAAATTTCAACTTTGTTTAGTAAGCATGTTTAGTGTTTAGTAGCATGTTTAGTAAGCATGTTAAAATGACAAGAGTCGCTACTACAAGATAGACTACATGACTTCCAAACTAAAGAGGGAGGAAATATTTAATGAGAACTGTATCGATCAAAGTCAATCAATTCAAAGCAAGGCAAGAGAGGTGGGGAGCAGAAAAAACTGAAAGCAAAAAGTAAGATGGTAGGAAAAAATACAAATATATCAGTAGTCACAATAAATATAAATCAGTAATAAATGCTCCAGTTAAAAGACAAAGATTAGGGGCACCTGGGTGGCTCAGCTGTTAAGGGTCTGCCTTCGGCTCAGGTCATGATCCCAGGGTCCTGGGATCGAGCCCCACATCAGACTCCCTGGTCAGCAGGAAGCCTGCTTCTCCCTCTCCCACTCCCCCCTGCTTGTATTCCCTCTTTCACTGTCTCTGTCTCTGTCAAATAAGTAAATAAAATGTTTTTTTAAAAAAGACAAAGATGATAAAACTAGATGAAAAAGATACAATCACAAGCTATATGATTACATATAAGTAAAAGATTAGAAGGATCTATAACAGGCAAATACTAGAGCACTATTACTAGCTAGAGTAATACCAGATAAAACAGACTTTCACAAATGGGATTACTAGAAATAAAAAGGATCACAGCATGCATAATGATTAAAAGTTCAATTCACCAGTAAAACAGAACAACTTTTTTTTGCCTTTAAAATCATTTTATACACAATTTTCCCAACTTATTCTCCCCCTCAGTTAATAGAGCATGAAGGGCCCTCCACATCAATACATAAAGATTTGCTATACTTTTTAATAGCTACATAGTACTTCATTACACGAACGTAACATAAGTTTATCTATTTCTCTTCCTTAGATAATGCTGCAGAGAACATTCCTATATTTTCCCATACTTGTGCTAGTATTTCCATTTCATTGTGTTTTGAAAAGCCTGTTCTATAGTTATAGTTCCTAGACTTTCTTTCTTTGTGTTGAACTGAAATCTGTGTACCTGTGAATTTCTCTGCTGCCACCCCTCCCTTGATGTGGTTTTTCCACTTCCCTGTGAGCATGAATCTAGGCTTATAAAAATTTGTGAATACAGTTTCACTATACATATATTTGTCTCTTTTACTGGTAAACTTGAAATCACATGTTTTCAGGGCTTTAGCCTTGAAACAAGTATGATGCGATTAAAATGTGAGTTAAGGGGCGCCTGGGTAGCTCAGTGGGTTAAAGCCTCTGCCTTCGGCTCAGGTCATGATCCCAGAGTTCCAGGATCGAGCCCCACATTGGGCTCTCTGCTCAGCAGGAAGCCTGCTTCCCTCTCCCTCTGCCTGCCTCTCTGCGTACTTGTGATCTCTCTCTCTGTCAAATAAATAAATAAACTCTTTTAAAAAATAAAATAAATAAAATGTGAGTTAACTTTATTAATAACTGGATTTCTGGAAAGGTATGCTTTTGTAGCAGACCGTGTCTTTGTGGGCCTTTCCACATGGCTTCGATTGTGTTTCTTGACCTGAGAGATGCCAGCCACGTCTGTGCGTTGTGTGGTCAAGCAAGGTCAATTGTTAGGCTGTCATTAAGCCACTTACAAAGACCATTTAGAGGAGTTTTACAGGGAAAAAAATCAAAAGAAAAGTTTCCATCTATGTGTAAGCTCTGCCCCTCTGAAGCTGGCATCTGAATTGTCAGGAATGGTTCTTATCACATTAAGTTGGAAGCAATGAGAAAGGAAAACAGGGCATCTTGGGGCACCTGGGTGGCTCAGTGGGTTAAAGCCTCTGCCTTCAGCTCAGGTCATGATCCCAGAGCCCAGGGATCGAGCCCCGAATCGCGCTCTCTGCTTAGCAGGGAGCCTGCTTCCCCCTCTCTCTCTGTCTGCCTCCCTGCCTACTTGTGATCTTTGTCTGTCTAATAAATAAATAAATAAAAATCTAAAAACAAAAAAAAAAAACTCAGGGCATATAAGTGAATGAAACTGAGAACTGCCTATAGGAAGTAGGCTCTATTGTACTTTTTTTTTCAGCCTTTTAAAATTAATGTAATTTTCTCCATTTAAAAAATATACTTGGAAATTAAAAATAGAGCTTCCCTATGACCCTGCAATTGCACTACTGGGTATTTACCCCAAAGATACAGATGTAGTGAAAAGAAGAGCCATCTGTACCCCAATGTTTATTGCAGCAATGGACACGGTCGCCAAACTGTGGAAAGAACCAAGATGTCCTTCAACGGATGAACGGATAAGGAAGACGTGGTCCATATACACGATGGAGTATTATGCCTCCATCAGAAAGGATGAATACCCAACTTTTGTAGCACATGGACGGGACTGGAAGAGATTATGCTGAGCGAAATAAGTCAAGCAGAGAGAGTCGAGTATCATATGGTCTCACTTATTTGTGGAGCATAACAAAGAACATGGAGGACATGGGGAGATGGAGAGGAGAAGGGAGTTGAGGGAAATTGGAAGGGGAGGTGAACCATGAGAGACTATGGACTCTGAAAAACAACCTGAGGGTTTTGAAAGGGTGGGGGGGGTGGGAGGGTGGGGAACCAGGTGGAGGGTAATAGGGAGGGCACATACTGCATGGAGCATTGGGTGTGGTGCAAAAACAATGAGTACCGTTATGCTGAAAATAAATTAATTAAAAATATATATATATACTTGGGTATCCTTATCATTTCCATTTTTTGAAAAACGAATTCATTATTTTCAGCTTTTGTTTTGATTTTTTTTATTGTGGTAAGAATACTTCAAATGAGATCTACCTACTTAATGAATCCTTAAGTGCACGGTACAGGTACAGTATTGTTAACTATAGGTATTATGTTGTGCAGCACATCTTTAGAACTTACTTATCTTGAATAACTGAGACATTATATTCATTGAACAACATCTCATTTTGCCCTGCTAGCTGCTGGCAACTACCATCCTACTCTGCCTCTATGACCTTGACTATTTCGGTCATCTCATATTGCACAATCATGCAGTATTTCTCCTTCTGTGACCAGCTTAAACCAGAACAATTCCAAATCAAGATTAGAATAATATAATAAATAAGCTTGATCTAATGTTTATAAGTGAAAAGTTGTGTTCAACATCAAACATCAAAATGGACCTCCAGGGGCGCCTGCGTGGCTCTGTGGGTTAAAAGCTTCTGCCTTTGGCTCAGGTTGTGATCCAGGGGTCCTGGGGTCAAGGCCCACATCCGGCTCCCTGCTAGGTGGGGAGTCTGCTTCCCCCTCTCTCTGCCTGCCTCTCTGCCTACTTGTGATCGCTCTCTGTCAAATAAATAAATAAAATCTTTTTTAAAAAAATGGACCTCCAACTAGGCTACAAGAAATCTCAATAAATCAGAACGCTTTAGGATTATATAGACCATGATCCCTCATCACATTGAAATTAAGTTAAAATCATTAACACGAAAATATAATAAAAAGTTACATGCTTGGAAATTTAAAAGTACACTCTAAAATAATCTATGGATCAAAAAAATCATAAGGGGAGCTAGAAAATATTTGAAATAGAATAATAACATAAAATACCTCATATGAAAATGGGAGCTGCAAATGAAGCAATTCTTACAGGGGAATTAAAGCTTTAATTGCCTACTTAGAAAAGAAGAAGTAGGGACACGTGGGTGGCTCAGTCAGTTAAGTGTCTGCCTTGGGCTCAGGTCATGATCCTGGAGTCCCAGGATAGAACCCTGCATTGGGCTCCCTGCTCAGGGGGGAGTCTGCTTCTCCCCCTGCACTTCACCCCTCTCATGCTCTGTCTCTCTCTCAAATAAACAAAATCTTAAAAAAGAAGAGAAGAAATAAGCAATGAGTTTAGATCCTGACTTAAGAAGCTGGAAAAGGAATAGCAGAATAAATGCAAAAAAGCAGCATGGAGGGAGGTTCAAAATAAGAAGCAAAAATTAATAAAATAGAAAACAAACATAAGGGGCGCCTGTGTGGCTCAGTGGGTTAAAGTCTCTGCCTTCGGCTCAGGTCATGATCCCGGGATCCTGGGATCGAGCCCCGCATCAGGCTCTCTGCTCGGTGGGGAGCCTGCTTCCTCCTCTCATTCTGCCTGTCTCTCTGTCTACTTGTGATCTCTGTCTGTCAAATAAATAAATAAAATCTTTAAATAAATAAATTAATTAAATTAAAAATAAAATTCTAAAATTTTAAAAAAAGAAAACAAACATAAAATATGAAGGTTCAAGAAAACTAAATGCTGGTCCTTTGGAAAGACTAAAAATGTGGTAAATCTGACACAAACCTGGCAATGAGAAAAGAAAAAATTAAGTATGAAAAATGAAGCATATAACTACAGATGCAGCACAAAATAAAGTTAAAAAAGAAAACATTTCAAGTAACTTTATGTCAATAAATTTCAAAATTTAGACAAAATGTATAAACCTATAGAAATATGTAAATTACCAAAACTAACTCAAGAAGAAATCAAATAGCTGAACGGTCCTATAGTAATTAAAAGAAACTGAACCATGAGCTTAAAATTCTCCCACAGAGAAATACCATATTCCTTCTATAGACAAGCTTAGTTTATACAATTAAGTACTTAAGATGTTAAAAATGGGGGCGCCAGGGTGGCTCAGCAGGTTATAGCCTCTGCCTTCGGCTCAGGTCATGATCTCAGAGTCCTGGGATCGAGTCCCACATCGGGCTCTCTGCTCAGCAGGGAGCCTGCTTCCTCTTCTCTCTCTCTCTCTCTCTCTCTGCCTGCCTCTCTGCCTGCTTGTGGTCTCTCTCTGTCAAATAAATAAATAAAATCTTTAAAAAAAATAAGTTAAAAAAGATAAGACAGTAAGGTGTTGGTGAGGTGAGTAAGATCACAGATTCCAAGACAGAGATAGAGACAGGCACAGAAACCTGTAGGAGTCAGGAACAGAATAAGATAGAATGTGAAATCTGGAGGCTGGTTCTAAAGTCAAGGAGGACAAGGGTGAGAGAGAGGACTGAGGCTCCGGAGCAGTGCTGTTCTGTAGAACTTTCTGCACTGATGGAAATTTCCGCATCTGCCCCATTCAATATGGCAGCTACTAGTACATTATAATGTTACCAAACACCTGAAGTGTGGTTACCATGGGTGAGGAACTGAACTTCTACAAATTTCATTTTAATTAATTAAATAGCCACAAGTAGTTAAGTGACTAGAGTTTCGGACAGCACCGCTCTAGAGCGTCCACGGCTCCTGAATCCAGACAGAGGGCAGGGAGAGGGGCACCAGCCCCAGGACACTCACCGGCCACTATGAACAGAACGATGGCAAAGCCAAGGACGTAGTAAGGCCACTGCACGGAGAACTGGGGGGGGCTGGGCTTCATCCTCAGATTCTGGATCTCCAGGGCATGCAGCAACAAGGCCAGGAAGGCACAGACCCCTGCAGGGTCACAGGGAGGCACTCTTGCTCTCCTCCCATGGTCCCCGCCTTTGCTCTTAATCCGACAGAGGCACGTGGTCCACACCGGTGGTGCTCCAGTGCAGAGCCTGTTTTCTCCAGCCCACACCTGTGCCCTGTTGGAGCCCGTAACCTCTACCCCACATGCCTCCATCCCAACTCATTTCAGAGCCCATGTGCCTCAGCTCCCAGGGGCCCCATAACCAGAAATCCCTTTCCCGGGTCCCCTCTGTGCCCATGCTGTTGGCTGACTCCAGTTGGGACCCCCTGGGTGCGATGTCTTGGGTGCAACTCAACCTGATTCTCCCACTGTGAGCGTTCCACCTTCTCCATGTGATGGGAGCCTCCCGGGGCAGGGCCTTGGCCAGCCTCTTAAAGTCAAAAGGTTCCAAAGGGCAGAGATGGTGTCTTCCATCCACTCATCCAAGAAACACTTATATTTCACTCATATTATATATTTCACTTCCACACTTTCATTCTGCGCCAGATTCTATGACAGTGGCTGGGATAGAGATGATGGCAAAAAAGAACCCCAGACCGATGACCCCAAGCCAACGCAGTGAGGGCTGTCCTAGCTCAAGTGCAGGGGGCCGAGCAGCCCCCCGGGGAGAGTGACTGTCATCCTGGGGGGCAGGCTGCCTCAGAGAAGGCAGCAGGTGAGAGGGGCCCTAAAAATTCCCTCTCTCCTGACATCACAGAAACCAACCATCTCCCTGCTTTTGGGTCCCCCCACCCCACCCCAACCCCTTCCCAAGGCCGAGGCTTGCCTGAGGACAAGGCCTGCCTGCCTCTTCCACACCTGTGAGGAAGCTGATGAAGGCTGACACCAGATTGTGCTTCCGGGTCCTGGGAAACAGCTGAGATGCAAAGGACACCAGGATGAAGGTGGTGAGGAAAGACAGGACAACCGCAGACAGCAGGAAAACGCGGCCGAGAATGATGTACACTGCAAGGGAGGGAAGCTGGGCTGCAGCTGGAAACCCTGACCCGTGACCGGGGACAGAGCCCCGCAGAGCCTACAGAGGAGGCCCCCGGAGCTCGCCACCCTCAGTCCCACGACGCGGCCTGGGACCATGGCTCCAACCCCGCCACTTTGCCTCCGAGAATGCTCTGGTTCCAACATTTTGTTCCCCATGACATGGAAGTGTATGGGGGAAAAAAAAAAACTAGACAGACAAATGGTCTTTTCAATAAACAATAAAAATTATAAAAGCTGCGTGTGGAAATGTGAAGAATTGTATCAGTATGGGTCACACTGAAATAAGCCCCTGGTGGAAAATCGGAACTTATGCGGTTAAGATGGTCTGAACTCTGGGGGGGAGGGGTGAATGCTTATTTCTTTGTCCCAGTTAACAGAAGTAATGAAACAGATCCAAAATGGCAGGACCAGGGTCTCGATGATCCCCAACTATTGGCGTGACTCAGACGCACATTAAAAACACGTCTGTACGCCCTCCTAAGCACGGAGAGATGGACAGCTAGGGGACAAAAAGACAAAGGTGTTGCTAAAGACCCAAATGTTCTAGAATCTACTCTGGAGTTAAGCCAATGGTTCTCAATTGGGGGTGGTTTTACACACACACCCCGGGGATATCTGGCGATGCTAAGAGATAATTTTAGTTGTCGCAACTGAGGGCATCAATTGTGTCGGAGGGGGTAAGGGCGCCGTTAACTGTCCCGCATGGAAGAGGAATGCCCCCACAACAGAGTATCCAGCCAAGTTTCAGCAGCACTGAGGCTGAGGAGCCCCAGATCGAACAGCACACACAGCGTGGCCTGTCTTCCCCAAAGAGGCTTCTCCGATTCTGTCACCAGGAGAGAGTCCCTAAGGACTCTTCCCCAAAGAGGCTCACCCCTTTTCCAAGACAGACATCCTCCTGACCTCCCTAAGTCCCTTGTAAAACACAGCCTCAAGTGCACCCATGGTCCATTGGGCTCATATCCACCTGCTTTCCCTTGAGAATGTGGTACTCGGGCCTGAGCACCTTATCTGCCGGGTTGCCACCTGCAGTCGGACGGGTGTTCAGCACAGGGGACGAGCGGGGGCTGAAATCCAGCCTGGGTCCTACTAACAAGGCTTTCCCCAGCTGGGAGCTGTGCCCACCCAAAAGGGTCCCTTGTCGGGGAGCTAGTAGCTGCCTTGGGAGGTGGCGGAGCCTCACAGAGTAGGGCAGGACACCTGCCCCTCCATCCTAGGTGAAGCCACTCCCACCCCAGAAATCAACTTCCTTGCTGACACATTTGCTCCTGACCCTGGTGGTCGACTTGATACTATTAACTTTTTGCTAGCCACGTACTTCCCTCTAGAGAGCAGAGGCTCAGAAAATGTCCTTATGCGCTTACTAAATTCTGTCCTCTCTGACTCCTTCTGGTCCTCTTGTCACCCAAGTCCCCATGCTGGCCCCATCTCCCCCTGTCCTGTCCCTGCCTCCATCCCTCCTTACCTGATAAGGGTCGAGGCTTCCAGCACTTGATATGGAAGCAGTTCTCAAACAGGCCACTGAAAAACACCTCGTGGGACTCCCCGTTTACCAGCCGTACCCAGAAGGGAAAGATGGAGACCAGCAGTATGAGCAGGTAGCCCAGGGAGGTCAAGGCTGGGGCTATGGCCCACGTGAATCCCTTCATGTCCTTGTTCTCTAAAGTCAGCATCACCTGTTCAAGGGAAAAGTGAGCGCTTCTCATGCGGAACAGGGGAAGGAGATGACGCCTGCAGAAATGTTAGCACACTAAGTGAGGCTCGGGAAATGTTGATTTCTTGGTCCGGATAAACTTGACGACCTTACAGACCGCTTCAGCAGACCTAAAATATGCACGAAACGTTTTCTGCCACTGAGTCACTGGGGGATCTTGGGCAAGTAGGGTCCCTTCTCTGAGCCCCAATTTCCACCTCAATAAATGATGTTGGACTAGGCCAGTCCCAAAGCCCCGCCAACCCTGAAGTTCTCACCACTCGATTCTGTCAAGAATCACCCCGCCTGCAAAGACCCCCTGCCCTGTGCTCCGCAGGCAGCTAACAGCCAATGGCTTTGGGGATTTCAGGATAACGATGGAGGTGGTCGTTAGGCCGGGGTCTGAAGTGCAGAAGACAGGGCCCTCGAGAGTGAGTGGGCTGTTCTCTCTGGTCCACACCCTGTGCAATCCCCCCAGGCACTGGGGCCTCTCCAGGGTCCAGAGGCAGAACCCCGCCCCTGCAGCTGGGGCAGGGAGTGTCTCTGAGGCTGTGGGACCCACAGAGTGGGGGGTGCGCTCATGCACCCCCCCCCCAAAATCTGCTGTTTATAAACACGTGAACAGCTACACTACTCTGAGTGCTGTCAGTCTGGTTTGGAAACAGCCTCCTGCGCTTTCCCCTCTTTCCTGTCACTAGCTTCTCTTTTTCCCACCTGAATAATCCTTCGCTCTGTCCAAAGCTCCCCTTAGATCTTCCCTCCACCCCCCAGGCCACACCGCTCAGTCACCTCACTGCTGGGCCTCAGTTTCCTTGCTCTAAAATGATGGAGTCAGGCAGTCCCCAGATCAGTCCCAGCTCTACAGCTCTCTGGTCCGAGCCATCCTCACGCCCCTGCTCCAGGTGGGGCGGAGTCCACTAGACACTGTCAGCAGATGGTCTGCACCCCCGCCTGATCCCCCGCAACCTCAACTTCCCTAAAACAGGCCTTCGTGTTTTCCCTGTTTTGGTCATGCTCCATCACCACGCGACACCTCCATCTCCTCCGCCTTCCTCCCAGGAAGTCCCCAAGCCCCTACTCTTCCTGCCCCACGCCTACAGGTCTCCCTCCCAAGCAGCTCCAGCCTCCCCAGGGTGGGGCAGGGGGGCCCTCTGCCTCTCCCACAAAGCTCAGCTTGGCCCCATCCACGGCACCCAGCCCTCCCAGCCACCGGCCACTACCTGTCATTCCGTCCACACTTACCGGACGCCCCATGCCCAGCTTAGGCCAGCAGCAGCGATTCAGGGATGAAAAAGACAGGAACTCGCAGGCTCTTGGTAACTAGAGGGGAGAAAGACACAAAAAACAGGTCACTGGGTACAAAGCCTTCCTCCCCCCGCCTGGGTGACTTCAGGGCCAATGTACCCCAGCATGCCACCTCTTATCTGCTCCCCCCCCCCCACACCTGGCAGCTCTCCAGTGAGGAGGACCTTGCCAACAGCCCTTAGCCCAGGGACTGGACCACTGCACCCCATGGACATACAACTTGGGGGATGCACTGATATCGGCTAGACTTAAAGGACCCTAGACATGTTAATACAACAGGGAAATCTGTTTGTTTTCAGGGGGTCCCTGTTTGTATACAGGGACCCCTTTGTACTGTTGAAATGGAGAGCAGGAGAGAAAGACCCACCACCACCGGTCAGCGCAGGGGCAAGGACCAGAATCCCACACGGCTGCCCCTCCCTCCCGCTTCAGGGCTCAGGCCCAGAGTTCAGCTTGGTGACTTTCAAATCAGGAACCAGTGAATTCTTCCTACAAGATAAGCTCATTTGCATGAGTGAGAAAGAGATTGTGAATGGGGTGTGGGGTGGGTTACAGAATTGCTAAAACTTTTAATTTTGCCAAAAGCATTCAAAACAGCAACACTTGGGTGACTCAGTGGGTTAAGCCTCAGTCACCGGCTCAGGTCGTGATCCCAGGGTCCTGGGATGGAGTCCTGCCTCCCGGCTCCTTGCTCAACAGGGAGCCTGCTTCTTCCTCTCCTTCTGCCGCTCGCCCTGCTTGTCGACACATTCTCTCTCAAATAAATAAATAAAATTTAAAAAAAAAAAAAAGAGGCATTCCAAACAAAACAAAAACAACTGTCAGCAACTATCACGCTGTCTTAATTATTATTTTAAAAGGACCCAGGAAAGTAAAAGAGCTGCGGCTCGGGGACCTTGGACCAGCGGGGAGCCGCTCCCCGGCTCCCTCAATCGGGGTTCCCTCGGGGAGAGTCCCTGAGCCACCCTGCAGCAGCCTGGATGCAGCCCTGTTCCCTCCGGAGGCCCCGCGCAGCCCCGGGGTCAGCAGGGAACTGTACTGGGAATGAAAGCGATGGACGAAAGAAAGTACATCTGGTCAGGACAGTGCGGGTACCCCTTTCCCGCCAGTGATTCGGGGCAACCTGGGCAGCAAACTGACCCCGGTTTGGTCAGAAGATCCTTCCTGCCGACGAGCTTCCTTGGCCCTTCTCTGGCCCCAAAGCCAGACCCCAAAATGGACCCAGACCTGACGATCCGCCCCCATCCTACAGTGGGTCCCAACAGCATGTAGGGTTCTGTACAGCCTGGAGGTGGGGGGTTGGAGGCCCTCTTCACAACCCCTTAACCGGGGAGACACCCTGACCCTCCCTCCCCCGCGGCCTCCCTTCCCTCCTTGGGAACCGTCAGGGTCTCCCGGTCTCCGGGGCAGGCTTCCCTCCAGGAGGGCCCCTCACCCGCGCCTTGGACCCCCAGTCCGCAGTTTCCGTTGGGCCTGGAGGCCCGGAGCGAGAGGTTGCACGGTCTGCGGACAGAGCCCACGGAGCCCGTGGGGCCCTGCGGAGGGGGGCAGGGGCTCACGGGCCCTGTGACCGCACCCGCCCGCCACTGACCTGGCTCTCCGCTCGGCGGGCCCTGGCCTCCGCAGCTGTTGGCGGTGGGCGCGCTGGAGGGGTTGGAAGCGATCCGGAGCTGGGCAGATCTGAATTCGAATTCCAGCTCTGCCATCACCAGGAGGGGGACCTTGGGTAAGTTACTTCTCCTTCCTGGGTGTCAGCTTTCTCATTCCTGAAACAGGAATGATAATAATAACTCCTCCTGCCGGGCTGAAAGGGCCTAATAGCAAGTGCCCCGAAGAAGGCTCCGACACCTCAGGACCCTTGATTTTTTTTTTTCCCCCTGATTCAAAATAAAAGAGCTGTAAAACACATTCTTGGGGCAACTGGAGAAAGTCTGAATATGGACTGCACTTCAGACGGTATTAGGGAATTAAATTCTTTTTCTTAGGTATGTTACTAGTGTCGCGATGATGCAGAACTGCCTTCCTCTTAGGAGAAGCATGACATTGTACTTAGGAGTGAAGGTTATATCCATGCTCACTTTCAAGTAATTCAGAAAAAAAGTATATGGATAGAAAGCAGGTACCGGAAAACAATAATAATTATTAATCTGAGTGATATATAGGGTGTTCATTTATACTTTTTTCCAGCTTTTTGGTATATTGAAATCTCTCAGATAAAATTATTGTTTAAGAACATATACACAGCAGGGCACCTGGGTGGCTCAGTGGGTTAAAGCCTCTGCCTTTGGCTCAGGTCATGATCCCAGAGTCCTGAAATCCAGTCCCCACCCCCCACCCCACCCCCAAGAATCAGGCTCTCTGCTCAGCAGGGAGCCTGCTTCCCCTCTCTCTGCTTACTTGTGATCTGTCTGTCAAATAAATAAATAAAATCTTAAAAAAAAAACATATACTCTATTGGGAGGGAGACAAACCATAAATGACTCTTAATCTCACAAAACAAACTGGGGGTTGCTGGGGGGAGGTGGGATTGGGAGAGGGGGAGCGGGCTATGGACATTGGGGAGGGGAGGCGAACCATAAGAGACTATGGACTCTGAAAAACAACCTGAGGGTTTTGAAGGGTCAGGGGTGGGAGGTTGGGGCAACCTGAGGGTTTTGAAGGGTCAGGGGTGGGAGGTTGGGGGAACAGGTGGTGGGTAATGGGGAGGGCACGTTTTGCATGGAGCACTGGGTATTGTGCAAAAAGAATGAATACTGTTACACTGAAAAAATAAATAAAATGAAAAAAAAAAAAGAAAAAAAAACACATATACATAGCTGGATGCTAAACTTGGGTTTATCATTCAGCTACATGGTATCTCAGTGCTTTCTCCAGTGACAGATACGATGTTCGCTGCATGGTCCTCGCCCTCATGGAGCTTGCAATCTAGCACAGAGACAAGTAACTGAATACCTTTTTTTTTTTTTTTTTCTCAAATGTGATCAGTGCACAAAGGAACAGAGCTACAGGGATTGCAGAGGCAAATACGGTTCAAGGGAAGACCTGCAAGGAGGCAGGATTTAGACGGAATCTTATCCCGTAAAGGGGACAGCATTGTGCAAAGGTTTTCACTGGCTCTACAGCAAGAACTACTATACAGGGTACACACGTGTGCACATGCACACGGGAAAGCTCCACTTACCTTTGCGACACTCAATGCATGCAAATATTGTCTATCCTGCTCCGGCCCTGCCTACTTTTTACTTTTACCCTCAGTGCTGATTGCAACTCACTATGATAAATTAACCTTATGACCCATTAGTTGCTTTGACCTACATTTGAAAAATACTGTGTTCAAGGGCCCAACGAATTTTAAAACGACTGAAAGGAGTACCCCCAAGAGGACTGAAGAAATCAATGGGCAGAGCTGGGGTGTGAAGGGTCTTGTAGAATTTCATCCTAAGAGCCATGACAGGTGAGATGAAAGCAGTCATGTTTGGATGCTAGTACCCAAATTCCTCTTCCTCCTTCTATCTTCCCTTTGCCCAAAGACTCCTACCTCTTTAACCAGAGCACAGGAAATGCCTCTCACCCAGGGGTCCCAAGGCTATATACACAGCACAGCTAGGGCTTACCAGGCCAGCCCACACTAGGACTGGAAATTCTAGAATGTGTGCATAGGTTTAGGTTATAGCCTCCTCTAGAAATACTTTCATATTTTCCCAGCTCCAGGGTAGAGGACGGGCAACGGAGGAGTGAGTGCCTGCTGAAAACGGGGTTTTTCAGCCCCCCTGAGCTGGGGCTCTGACTTCCCCTAGGCTCTGTGCTTCCTTTGGCCAGAGCTCCAAAGGGAAAACCCAAGTCACCCAAACTGTAGTGGGTTTTTTTTGTTTTGTTTTGTTTTTTCTTTTCAGCATAACAGAATTCATTGTTTTTGCACCACACCCAGTGCTCCATGCAATACATGCCCTCCTTAATACCCACCACCTGGCTCCCCCAACCTCCCACCACCCCTCTTTCAAAACCCTCAGATTCTTTTTCAGAGTCCATAGTCTCTCATGGTTCACCTCCCCCTCCAATTTCCTTCAACTTCCTTCTCCTCTCCATCTCCCTATGTCCTCCATGTTATTTGTTATGCTCCACAAATAAGTGAAACCATATGATACTTGACTCTCTCTGCTTGACTTAGTTTTACCAGGTAACAGAACTGGGAAGTGAGCAGGTCCCTGCCCCCTCCCCTCCACACCCAGCTTACTGCCCTCAGGGAATCCCCTCAATAGCTGGCTCCAAATCCAAGGCCAGAGCCCCCTCCCACAGCTCCTTCCTCCTGGGACACCCTCTCTCCACTTTCACATGGGGCTCCTGATGCACTCCACACTCCCAGCCCCATCCTCTTACCAGCCCTTAGTGACTAAGCCACAGATCCTATATGGTCTTTTTGTGTCTTTCTCTCAGCACCTGTAAAGCATTAATATCCTCTATCGCATGGGTTCTCAACCTTAGGTGCACATTAGAATTACCTGGGAACTTGCAAAATCCCAATATCCAGGCCAAACACCACACCATAAAATCTCTGAGACTGGAACCAAGACTATAGTCTTCTGGAAGCTACCCAGGTGATTCCAGTATGCAACCTAAGTTAAGAATTCCTGCTCTACTGGGTCCTGCTGCAGCTAGGAGCTATGAGGGACAAGGGAGGTGCGGTTACTATGGTGTCAGGTGACCAGTCATCCCAGTTTGCCCAGGACCAAACATTTCTTGGTGTGGAATGTTCAGTACTAAGACAGAGAAAGGCTTGACCAACAACTGGGCTGAGTGGTTGCCCTTGTGTTTACCTGAGGCCTAAGAGCTTGGTCAGTTGCCTGGCCACTTGTAATGGTTGTGCCCAAAGAATCAGAGCCCCCACTTTAGTGGGGTTTTTTTTTGTTGTTGTTGTTGTTTTAACATTTTATTTAAGTAATCTCTATACCCAACACATGGGGCTTGAACTTACAACTCCAAGATCAAGTCACATGCTCTACTGACTGAGCGAGCCAGGCATCGCCCCGACCACACACACACACACACCAACCTCAGTGCCTTTGATGCTGCTAGACAAACTCTTTTCTCCCCTTTCCTGGTCTCCACAGACACCTCTGCCCTTGAAGCCTGGCATTTGACCCCACGCACTTGCCTTATCCTGGGGTGCCCCTCTCTGTTATTCTCCACCAATCAGAATCCCGCCCAGCCTTCAACCCCAACTCATCAAGCTCTGCCTCAACCGTGATGCAGCTCAAGACCCCACAGAAGGAAAGGGCCCTTTCTGTGGTGAAGGGAATGGGGAGGGACTCAAGGAGGGTCATGAGTCGAGTGCAGTAAGTGGGCACTTGAGCTCAGACCCGACCTCACAGAGGGCAAGTCCATACTCAGGACATCCAGATGCAAGGCAGTCCTTAGAGCAAGGTCACCTTCAGTGAGTGCTGATAACCACCTATCGATTACAGAGGGAGAAAAGCAGAGGAGTGCAGACAGGAGATCTGAGATAAAGAAGACTGTGGTGTCTGGTAAACAGGTTCATTCCAGAGCCATGCACTCAGTACCTGCTGTGTGCACAGCACCAGACCAGACTTGGGAGCTATGAGACTGGCAATTTTCTATTTTAAGAGTCCACATTGTAAGTATACTTTTCATTTATATTTTAGATAATCATTAATCCAAACTAACTGGAGAAAAAATAATCTGATTATTTTGTAACCAAAAATAAGCATTTACTTGGGGTGCCTGTGTGGCTCAGTCAGTTAAGCATCCAACTCTTGATCTCAACTCAGGTCTTGATCTCAGGGTCGTGAGTTTGACTGCCCTTACCCCACCCCACCCCACCCCCTGTTATGCCCCATGCCCAACATGGAGCCTACTTTAAAAAAGAAAAAGAAAAAGAAAAAGGGGCGTCTGGGTGGCTCAGTGGGTTAAAGCCTCTGCCTTCGGCTCAGGTCACGATCCCAGGTCCTGGGATCAAGCCCCGCATCTCTGCGCAGCGGGGAGCCTGCTTTCCTTCCTCTCTCTCTGCCTGCCTCTCTGCCTGCTTGTGATCTGTCAAATAAATACACAAAATCTTAAAAAAAAAAAAAAGTTATATGGGGCACCTAGGTGTCTCAGTGGGCTGAGGCTCTGCCTTCGGCTCCAGTGATGATCTCAGGGTCCTGGGATCGAGTCCCGCATCGGGCTCTCTGCTCGGCAGGGAGCCTGCTTCCTTGTCTCTGTTTTTCTCTCTCTCTCTCTCTGCCTCCCTCTCTGCCTACTTATGATCTCTGTCAAATAAATAAATAAAATATTTTTTTAAAAAAGTTATATCTATTATGTATCACTATTCAACTGCTTTGCTATTCAGCCTTTTCCTGGACAATTATACAATAGTGAAGCTCTGCCTCAGGTTATGATTTAAATTTTGTTATGAAGGAGTTTGAACCGTGGCTTTTTCTCAAAGGAAATCATAAAAATTATTTTTTCAAAAACAGCCAGAAATTAACCATTCCTCTCTATCTAAACTGAAAATCAATGTGTACTTGTTCAAGAACAGTAAGCACATGTATGACTAGGATTTGATCAGAGAAGTAAAACCATGAGGACACACACACACACACACACACACACACAGAGCCCAGCAAAGGCAGAGCAGGATCCAGGGGAAGGTAGGCAAGTGGCAGGCCCTAGGGAGCTGAGTCAGCAGATTAGCAACAACGTGGGTGAGCCACAAAGATAATAACTGCTGCTTTTCTTCTGCGCTCCTGGTCTCCTTAGAATCTCCCTCTAGCCCACAAGAACCAGAAAAAAATACAGAAAAGGGAATTCTAGCAAATGCAGTTCAGCCCAAGTTGACACATAACAAAGCCCATAACGTGTCATCCTGAGAGATTGTTTGGTCTAGAAAATTTGCCTGTTTATTAAGTGCAGTTATGTCCTATAAAGCAAAAAGAGAGTCTGCAGAGTAGTCTGCAGAACGCTGAGGAGTGAAATGCTGGTACAAGATCCAAGAGTCACTTCCATTGATAGTTACAACAAATGGAAGAGATGAGATAGGAGAGTTACTGGGTTCAAAGGTCACCTGGCTGCTTTCTTGACCTACAAGTCCAAATCTAGAATTCCCGGATTCTTTCTTCCCTGGGATGGACCTAACTCATTCCATTTTCAGAAGGCTATGAAGATTTGGACACCAAACCACAGAATCTCCCTCTGATGCAGATCCTTGACACCAAATCATAGTGTTAATTGAAGGTTCTGCTTAGCCACCACCTTCGTTGTGCTGCACTATGTTCCTTTCACAGCCCTCTCTGACACACGCTCCTCCAAAGTGAATCTGCTGATGCTGAGTAAGGCAGAAACTCCATCTAAAGGTTTTTGTGCATTGAACACACCCATGAGATTTGTCTACCATCTGTATTTTCAGGTTTTATTTTTTTAAAGATTTTATTTATTTATTTGACAGACACGGATCACAAGTAGGCAGAGAGGCAGGCAGAGAGGCAGGCAGAGAGAGAGAGGAAGGGAAGCAGGCTCCCCGCTGAGCAGAAAGCCCGATGTGGGGCTCGATCCCAGGACCCTGGGATCATGACCTGAGCCGAAGGCAGAGGCTTAACCCACTGAGCCACCCAAGTGCCCCTGTATTTTCAGGTTGTTTTTTTTTTTAAGATTTTATTTATTTATTTGACACAGAGAGAGATCACAAGTAGGCAGAGAGGCAGGAAGAGAGAGAGGAGGAAGCAGGCTCCCTGCGGAGCGGAGAGCCCCTTGCGAGGCTTGATCCCAGGACCCTGAGATCATGACCTGAGCCGAAGGCAGCGGCTTAATCCACTGAGCCACCCAGGCGCCCCTGTATTTTCAGGTTTTAATAAGAGCTGAGCCAGCACAGAAGGCCGCCCACCCTCATGAAACCCAAAGGCTTTCTCCCCAGTTGCAAGCTCTAACATTCAATCAAGGGCTCTACCCACTTCATTTCATTCAGTTGCTCTCTTGTGTGGATTCCTAGATGATTTGGAAAGGTATGAACTGTACTTGAAGGTTTTCCCACATTCTTTGTATTCAGAAGATTTTGCTCCACCATGAGATTTCTGGTGCTAAGTAAGAGTGCCAACTGAAGGCCTTCTCACATTCACAACATGCATAAGTTCTCTTTCCAGTGTGGATCCTGTGGTGTTTAGTAAGAAGTGAACTCCTACTGAAAGATTTCCCACACTCGCTGCAATCATAAGGAGTCTCCACTGTGTGGACTCTCTGGTGTTCAATGAGGTGTGAGTTACAACTCTAAGTTTTCCCACATTCGTTGCACTCATATGGTCTCCCTTTGGTGTGAACTCGCTGGTGTTCTTTTAGACTTGAGCTCTGGCTGAAGGCCTTCCCACACGGGCTACACACATAGGTTTTCTCCCTCGTGTGGATTCTCTGGTGTTGAACAAGACTTGAGCTCCGAGCAAAAGTTTTCCCACGATCATCACACATATAAGGCAGCTCTCCTGTATGAATTGTCTGAAGCTGGATAAGGTGTGAGCTGCACCAGGTTTTCCCACAGCCACTATATTCATAGGGTTTCTCTTCAGTATGTGTTCTTCAATGCTGAATAAAGTTCGAAATATGGCCAAAAGCTTTTCCACATTCATGACACTCATAAGGTTTCTCTTATGTGTGGATCCTTTCATGCTGAATAAGGTATGAGTTCCACCTGAATAATTTTCTACAAATATTACACATTTGGGATTTCTCTTCAATTAAGAATTCGTGGCTGTTGGATAGAGTTTGTGATGTTATGAAAGTTTTGTCCATATTCACAGAGCCCCTCATGTTTGTTTTGTTCATGTTCATCTCCTTTGTGTAGTCATAGCCCTATTTTGAGAGTTTTCTGCTTTTATAATTAACTGATCCTCAGTCCAGTTCTCACCATCTGACATAAAATATTAAAAAAGTAAAATATAACAAGAAAAATTCCTGGTGGGGAACAGGATGATCAGAGTATACCAGAAGTATTTGGTTTAAAAAAATGTATGAAAAATGGCCTTGCAATATAGGGAAAAGATGGATACAAGTTGAGCAGATTTGGAGAAAGTGGTGGGGAAACTAAAATTTGGGTTTATAAAGTAGATAACCAGACAGACATACTGGGATTAGCAGAAAGGGAAGCAGAGTTTGAGGGAAGTGGAGTCATCTCAGAACTTTAGAAGGGAGAGGCTGGGAGCTACATGTGGGGTGGGGCAGGGTCTGAACAGATAAATTAAAGAGGAGAACCTCACCCCAGAGGTTCTGCCCACATAGCACTCTGGCCACATGATCATCCCTGAGGTACAGAGAAGACTACCTTCATGGACCAACACCTTCCCCACCAGAGCATCTCTCTCTACATTCCAATGCTCATTCATGAACACAAACTCGGACCTCATATGCATCTTTTAGAAATACTGCAAATGGGTAAGATTTGATAAAGGAAGAGGTGGGAGGAGGAAAAGTTATTTAAAATATGAACCATGGGGTACAGAGAAATATTCCCAAGTTGATTTCAACTCTAAGAGAATATACAAAAACAAATCCTGTACCCCTGCATTCAAGGGAGACAGGAGAGAAAAATATCTATTTAACAGATTTCTCCCCTTAACTGAAATACGGCTTACTAAAGCTGGAGAGGTTGTTTTGCAATGAAATTAGAGAAAGGAGGCCCTCTGCTAAGAGGGATCTTTATGAAAGGACGGGGTGCCACATTTCCATCAGCAGTGAAAGCGTAACACACAAACAGCCCTGAATTTATTAGTCAATGGTCATTTTAAGAATTTAATAATCATCTGTAATATCTTATCACAGAACCTATTCACACTTGTTTTCCACCTCCAAATATGCCCTCATCCTCTGTATGTTCAGTTTAGATACTGTGTTTTTAATAATTTTTCCTTCTGATAAGAATTTTTAAGATCCCCTCTCTCAGTAACTTTCAAACACACAATACAGCATTACCAAGTACAATTGCCAGGTTGTACATTACATCCCAGGACTTGTTTATCTTATAACTGGAAGTTTCTACCTTTTAACCCCATTCATCCAATTCCCCCACTCCCACCTCCCATGTCTGGCAAGCACAAGTCTGTTTTCTGTGTCTGAGTTGGGTTTTTTTGTTTTTTTGTTTTGGATTCCACACATAATTGAGATCACACAGTATTTGTCTCTGTTTGATTTATTTCACTTAGGGTAATGCCCTCGAGGTTCATCCGTGTTGTCGAAAATGGCAGGATTTCCTTCTTTTTGCAGCTGTACAATATTCCACTGTGTATATTCATATATTTTTTGTTGGCCCAGCACATCTGCTTTATCCACTCGTCCACTGATGGACACTTAGGCTGCTTCCACGTCTTGGCTACTGTACCTAATGCTGCAGTGAACGTAGGGGTGCAGGTAGCTTTCCGAGACAGTGCTTTCATTGCCTGCAGATAAATACTCAGAAGTGGAACTGACAGATATGTAGTTCTCTTGGTAGGTCACCAGTTTACATCCTCACCAACACGTGTTACTTCTTGTCTTTTACGCAATAACCATTCTAGCAGTGTGACTGATTACTGGCTTAATGTTTTTACAAGCGCTTGTACATGTGTTTTACTGTTTCTCTTACATGTCACACAATCTGCAAACAGTTGGAGAACACCAGCTCGGTCTAAAAAGTTAGGTAACTTAAAAAGAAAGATAAAGACACCGATCAAGTCTAAATACTAGCTAGGCAGGCCAATTCTTTTTAGCAAGATACCATAATGAACTGGTACTATGAATTCAAGTCACTCACTGTGCACGGTCCCGACAGAACTTTCTGTGGTTATACAGCTGTTCCACATCTGCACTGTCCAATACAGTAGCCAGTGGCCACATGTGGCTACTGACCACTTGAAATGTGGCCAGTGCAACTGAGCAGCTGAACTTTTAATGGTATTTAATTTTAAATTAAATCTTTTTTTAAAAAATGGAAAGATCAATAGCCTTGGAATGCCTCCATTTGGACTTGGATTTGGAATACTTCATGAAGCAGGAGACGTGCCTTCTGTGGTTGGTTTGGGCAAATATTAAACTCAGGGTTTCTTCTACATCTCCCTGGCCTGGCCCGTCTTTCCAGCTTCATTCCCCTCTCCTCCCCTATACAAAGCCTCCTCTCCTTTCTGTTGGGCCATGCTATTTGTTCTCTCCCAACATGTGAAGGCTTAGTATCCTAGAGGATGAGCTTTTTATGTGGCCCACTGCCGGAGAACTGACAGCTGGCCCGACATCTTCAAGAATGTAAATCCTACAGCTCTCAGGCCCTGTTCAATACCACTCTCTCCATTAAGCTGGAGGTGATCCTTCTCCTACAACTCTCGAGTCCTTCTCTTTACCAGTCCTGTGACACTTGAGTCGTTCACATTTATCTTACTGAGCACCAACAACATGCCACGTACAGTTCAAGGTGCCGAGATACAGCAGGGGGCAAACAGGCAAAAACTCTGCCCTCTAAGGTCTTTCATTACAGTAAGGGAGCCGAGTAGTAAACCCTCATAATCACATACTACTAGAGGATACAAGTGGTACAGAGACAAAAGCAAGAATAGAGAGCCAGAGGGAGGGAGTGGGCAGAAGGGTTGTAATTTTACACCCTACGGTCAAAGGAGGACTAAGAAAATGACACTGAAGCAAAGACTCGAAGGAGATAAGGGTTTCTGGGAAAGAGCATTACACATGGAAGAAACAGCAAGTGCAAAGGACCGGGGTCTTCAAAGAGTCAAGTATGACTAGAACGCAATGAGCATGGGAAAAAGTAGTGAGAAATGAGGTCAGAGACATAGAAAGGAATCAGAGAACATAGGACCCGATAGGCTATTGTAAGAGGTGTGCTTTTATGAGGTGAGACAGGAAGCCTTAGGAGGCTTGTGACCAAAGGAAGACCAAGACCTGACATTTTAACAGGATCACGTTGCCGGCTATAATAAGTATATAAGTAGAGAGTATATAGTAATAAGTATATAGTATATAATAATAAGTATATAGTATATAAGTAGGGAGGCAAAAGCAGAGGCAGGACAACCAGCCAGGAAGCCACTGCCATGATCCAGATGAGGGATAATGGCACCCTGGACCAAAATGGTGGCAGAGAAGGTGTGGTAAGTGCTAGGATTCTGGAAAAACGTGGTGATGATGGTATGGACAGGATTTTTCTCTGTGGGTTGAGTAGCTGGAGGGATTGTGTCCCCTTCTCCTGAAATGGAGGATATTTATGACAGGCGACAGCATCTTCAATAATCTAAAAAGGTGTTTCTAAGTGGCTCTCATACCCTAAGTCTCTTGAGATCATATGTCTCAAATGTGCTCCTCCCTCTGGCGTATGAGTATTGGTTTTACTGTTCTTTGCAACTCTCCTCTAGCTTTAGCGTTTTCAAAATATAAAGGGAACGGGTGACAATGAGCAGTAACTCCCTTTTCTGCCCCCACATCCACTTGGTAAATAAGTACTATTGCTTCTACCTACAACACACTCCTTGGTTTTTGTCCCTATCCTCCTATTATCACTAGCAACAGCCTAAGTCGGATCCTAATCACCTCTCACCTCCCATACCACACTCAACAAATCATATTCTCTCCCCTGATACACAATGCTCACTGGCTAGCTGCCTATTAAGAAAAGCTGACATAACATACTTCAATATCTACCAAACGAAAGCTAAGCTCCCTGGCTTGGCATTCCTTTCCCACAGTTCTACTTCACTCTTCCTCACAGACTCACCTTCTATCACATCTCCTCTGTGCTCCAGTCAATGTGAACAGTTTCCTGGCCATGCATATCCCCTCCCACGTCCTTCTCCTCCACCTATCAAAATCCTATTCAACCTTCCAGACCCCAGACCCCCCTTCCTGAAACCTAACCCTACCCTAATCCCAGCTGGAAGAGAGCTCACCCTTCAATCTCTAAAGCATTTGCTTTTTGCCTCCTTCATAGAATTTAACCACATCGTCCTGGGACCTCTCCTTGGAAGTATTTTCAGTTGTGTGTGTTCCCTTCAATTTATATTGAAAGTATCTCTAGATTAAAAGATGTCTTCCGGGGCACCTGGGTGGCTCAGTGGGTTGAGGCCTCTGCCTTTGGCTCAGGTCATGATCTCGGGGTCCTGGGATTGAGCCCTGCATTGGACTCTCTGCTCCACGGGGAGCCTGCTTCCCCCTCTCTCTGCCTGCCTCTGCCTGCTTATGATCTCTGTCTGTCAAATAAATAAATAAAACCTTTTTAAAAACAATAATAAAATAAAAGATGTCTTCCGGGGCGCCTGGGTGGCTCAGTGGGTTAAAGCCTCTGCCTTTGGCTCAAGTCATGATCTCAGGGTCCTGAGATCGAGCCCCACATCAGGCTCTCTGCTCAGCAGGGAACCTGCTTCCCTTTCTCTCTGCCTGCCTCTCTGCCTACTTGTGATCTCTGTCTGTCAAATGAATAAATAAAATCTTAAAAAAAAAAAAAATGATGTGGGGTGCCTGGATGGCTCAGCGGGGTAAAGCCTCTGCCTTCAGCTCAGGTCATGATCCCAGGGTCCTGGGATTGAGCCCCGCATCGGGCTCTCTGCTTAGCTGGGAGCCTGCTTCCGTCTCTCTCTCTCTCTCTCTCTGCCTGCCTCTCTGCCTACTTGTAATCTCTGTCAAATAAATAAATCTTTAAAAAAAAAAAAAATGATGTCTTCCATTTCTTTGTCTCCAAGCCCAGTACTATGTAAAGAACCCTGCACACAATTCGGCGCTTCAAAATGCTCCTAATTAGGGCGCCTGAATGGCTCAGTTGGTTAAGCATCTACCTTTGGCTCAGGTCATGATCTCTGCATCCCAGAATCTGGCCCCACATCAAGCTCCCTGCTCATCAGGGAGCCTGCTCCTCTCCTCCCCCCTCATCATCTCTCTTGCTATCTCTCTCTCTCTCTCTCAAATAAATAAAATCTTCAAAAAAAACAAACAAAACTGAAAAAATGCTCCTGATTATCTCCTAGCAATCCAGAGAAGAATCGTTAAGTCACTGAGGGGCCCAAACAGACCATTTGTAAAACGTCTTCAGGACTGAGGCTCAAACAGAATTCAGAGAGATGTATCTCCTCATGGGTCAGAGCCACTTACAGAAAAAATATCAAAAACTTGGGATTTGAACACTGGTAGAGAGTAGGACCTTCTGGAATGCCTCAGCAGACAGTAGCCAGACTGAGACAGACCTTGAGAAGCCCAAGAAGAGAGCAGTTGTCCCCTGAAATAAACAAATCAAATGTGTCCCTGTGAACAGAGTTTTTTTTTTTAAAAAAAAAAAAGAGTTTCTTCACTGATCTGCTTCTAATTTAAAGGGAAGGGGGGAAAGTAGTTCTTCTAACCCTAACTACAAAGCTGTGGGATCCCAAGTATATTTACTTCTAACAGCAGAAGAAATGAGCATTACTTATTGTACTGGGTCCAAAAGTGCCGTTTCCCTGCCCCACCCCCCACCGATTCATGTCCACCTGGAACCTCAGATATGACCTTACTTGGAAGTGGAGTCTTTGCAGAGTTAAGATGAGGTCAGAATGGATTCGGGTGGGCCCTAAATCCAATGACTGCCATCTATAGAAGAGAAACGAGAGGAAGATTCAGACATGGAAACACACAGGAAAGAAAGCCATTGGACAAGTGAGGCAGCCTTAAGCGAAGGAGCACCAGGGATTGCTGGGAACCACCAGAAGCTGGGAACAGCCAAGGAGGGATTCTATCCTAGAGCCTTCAGAGGCAGCACAGCCTTCATGGATTTCTAGTTTGCAAAAAACTAGAAGAGAATACAGTTCTGCTGTATGAAGCCATGAAGTTGTGGTAATTCGTTACAGAAGCCCTAGGAAACGAATACACTCCCTGTTTGATTTAGCCAATCAGCAAACGTACATCCCACCTACTACATGCAAGATACCAGTAGAGGGCTTATAAAGGTGCTTCAAAGCACAATCAGGAAGGACAACCCCTACCTAGGTGAACTGGAGATGGTAGGCTCAAAGAATGACGTTGAGCTGGATCTTGAACTATGATCAGGATCAACAAGATGAAGAGTATTCCAGGCAAAGTAACAGCATCTGCAAAAGCTCAGCAACATGGAGGGGAACACTAAGTTTAAGGAATAATTAAAAAAAAAAAAAGAAAACCTCCATGTAAGTGAAATATATGGCCCATGTGGGCAGGAAGCCAGAGATACAGCAGAAAAATAGAGGAGAACCAGATGAGGTGCCTGGGAGGCTCAATCAGTTGGCTGTCTGACTCGATTTCAGCTCAGGTCATGATCCTGGGGTCATGAGATTCGAGCCCACACTGGGCTCTTCACTGAGCACAGAGTCTGCTCAGGATGCTGCCCCCTCCTCCCACTTACGCTTTCTCTTTCTCTCAAGAGAGGAAGGAAGGAAGGAAAATAGGAAAAGGGCAGAGCCAGATATGAAGAAGCATATATGCCACACCCAGGGCTTTGGACAGAGACTGACTTGATCAAATTTGTTTCCAGGGAAATTCATTCTGGCAGCAGATGGAGGATAGCCTAGAGTAGGGGACATGGCCAATAGCACAGGGATGTGTGAACGCTCCAAGAAAACTAGAATGGGTCTAAAGTGAGGAAATGGCAGTCACAGACAACAGAATCAGGCCTTTCTGAGGAAACACTGATGGGATTTGGTGGTAGTTGACTGAATACGGAGGGAAGGAGAATAGTAGAGTACAGCTCCAAATTTTCCAGCTTGGGAAAACCAGTTACTACAATTAACCAAGGTAGTCACTGGAAGGTAGGGAGGTGGGGGCCTGGCAGAAAACAAGGAGCTCCAAAGTACACCCATGAACATCTAGTATCCAGGACCCAGCTGGCAGCAAGAGCAGAAGCAAGCAGTTAAGAGAGGTCCTGAGAGGGGATAGGATCACCCACAGGAGTGAAAAAAAGGGGGCTAAGAACAGTCTTGGGAGAAAAACCAATGTTTAAAAACAGATGGAGAAACAGGAGTGGGGAAGGCCCGAGAAGGCAAGAGGAAGACCAGAAGAAAAGAGAAGAGTACTTCCAAAACCAAAGAACATGATGTGCAAGGAATAGCGATCACATCAACAAAAAAATAGTTATAATGGGCCAAAAAATTAAAGCTTATAAAAGGTGTCCAGTGGATTCCTCAGCTAAGCCACTGGCAACTTGGCTTTGATCAATTCTGATGAGGCAGAAGCAGTGCCTGCGTTCCAAAAGCAAAAGCAACTAGTGACGATTTTTTTAAGGGGTATGACAGTGACGGGAACGAGGGCGATTGTCCCCAATTCCTCCCTAATGCTCAATCAACCACCAGGTCCTTGGGTTTTCATGTAAATGTCTCTTGCATCTGTTTGTTTCCTTCCTCACAGTCCAAGTCTGTTTCATAAACTTCACGGAGGAGGCTGCCGTGCATGGGACGCTGGGATATGTGGCGTTTGGATAGGCAGAGAATGTAGGGGACAGCAATGCACATGAGAAAAAGGACACAAAGGCACAACGGTGGAGAGTGCAGGGTCTGTGGCATTACTTTGTGTAGACACACCAGTCTTGCTGGGTTTGTTTTGGGGAACACACAGGAAAGATTTCAAGGTGGGTTGAGGCCACACTGCAGAGGACCCTGGATGCCAGGTTATGGAGTATGGACTGAATGCAGTGGGCACTGTGAACCAACATGAGTAAATGAGTATTTTAGAAGGTGAGTCCAGGCACTTGGCCTTTTAGAAAGACTAGTAACAGGGGCGCCTGGGTGGCTCAGTGGGTTAAAGCCTCTGCCTTCAGCTCGGGTCATGATCCCAGGGTCCTGGGATCGAGCCCCACATCGGGCTCTCTGCTCAGCAGAGAGCCTGCTTCCCTCCTCTCTCTGCCTGCCTCTCTGCTTACTTGTGATCTCTGTCTGTGAAATAAATAAAATAAAATAAATAAAATCTTTAAAAAAAAAAAAAAAGAAAGAAAGACTAGTAACAGGGAGCCTATGGTAAGCATCTATCCCCTCTCATTTAAAATTTGACTCCTTTCGGGGCTCCTGGGTGGCTCAGTGGGTTAAAGACTCTGCCTTCGGCTCAGCTCATGGTCTCGGGGTCCTGGGATTGGCCCCGCATCGGGCTCTCTGCTCAGTGGGGAACCTGCTTCCTCCTCTCTGCCTGCCTCTCTGCCTGCTTGTGATCTCTGTCTGTCAAATAAATAATTTTTTTAAAAAATCTTAAAAAAAAAAAAAACTTGACTCCTTTCTGGAACACCTGGGTGGCTCAGTCAGATAAGCGTCCGACTCTTGATCTCAGTTCGGGTCATGATCTCAGGGTCGTGAGATCGAGCCCCATGTCGGGTTCCATGCTGGGCATGGAGCCTGCTTAGGATTCTCTCCCTCTCCCTCTGCTCCTCCACTCACTCACTTGCTCTCTCTAAATAAATAAATAAATACAACAATAGTATACTACTTAAAAGAGAAATGCCAACTTCATACCTTTCTTACTCTAAATTCTTTCAAGGCCAGACTTCTGACTTTCTAAGATTTCCAGGGCCAAAACCCAGTCTACGGGGATCTCCTCTTGCAAACTTTTACAGTTTACTGTCCCAAAGCCCCTCACAGGTAACTATTCCAACTCTTAAGTTTGCGGGTGAGTAGGGGTTTGGTTTTCTTCCAACTTAGTCCCAACACCTTATACTAAGAGCTCAATTAATACCTGTCAAGTTAAAAAATTAGTCTGAAAACACAGTTTTTACAAATAAATGTGTAAAAGAAAATCTCCCCCAAAATAAGCCATCTCAGAGTCTTTATCTAAGCCTTTGTCACGCAATTAAATAATCTTTTTTTTTAATGGCTATGCCACTTAATGTTGGGATGGATGGCAGGATGAAATAAAAATGTTTGCTACTCAGGGGAAAAATGTTGATACTAATAGCTTAACCTCATTTTCCATCAGCATCTACTGTACTCCACAGGCAAAGCACCCTCTCGGAGTTTACACCTCAGGTGGTAAATGTATCTTCCCTAAGGATGAAGGAGAGCTTGGGTAAGATGAGCGGAGAAGCCCACTCTTCTCCTGGTACTTCAGGTATGGGACACACTTGGCTGAGTTCATTCATTCATTTATTCACACATTTCCTGAGCTTCTCCGAAAGCCAAGCAAGTTGGCTGGTGCTGGAATGACAGATCCTCCAAGACTTAGTGCGAGGATAGTACTGCTGAGGCAGGTCTGCTCCACACAGTCAAGAGAGGAAACTTTGGTTACAGGCTTTATTTACAGGTAATAGAGCCCTGAGGTTAAAAAAATAAAATAAAAAAAGGACGTGGGGGAGTAGTTTTCCACCAGACCAATTCTAAGTGTAAAGTTAATCGTGGCCATCTGATCCGAGGCCGCGGCTGGAAGGACAAAGTTTAGACAAAGAAAGCCAGCTAGGTCAGCTCCTCACCCTTGCTCTTTCGGGGATCCTGCTGGGAGGATGGGTACAGGGACTCCGGGGTTATCTGCTCAGGCAGCTTCTCCATGGGCTGGATCCAATCCCCGGTGCTGCTCCAAAGACAAGACCTCTAAAATTTCTTCAGAGCGCGGCACAACGGATGGGCAGTCACTGCGGGAAAGGGAGGGAGAAGAGGGTAGATGTAGGGGAAACCGCAAGTGAAGCTTTTCCAGGAGAGGGTCCCACTTCTCTCTCCCCTGGCTGGCTGGGCCCCGGAGTCGGGGGGGCGCGGTCCTGCCTGAGGCCCCACCCCCACGCCACCTGGGTCCCCTCGGCGCGAGCCCCACTTCCGCCGCAGGACCGCGCTTCTCCCCTAGCGACAGCGCAGGCCCCGCAGCTCCCGGTCCCGGACCTCGATACTCACTGGCGCAACCGCTCCGTAGCAGCGTCGACCACGGTCCCCAGGCACGACTGGAAACTCGGGCTCCCCCGTGCGCACTTCCGGGTCCCGTCTAGGCAGCTCGGAGGTCTCCTCTCGATCGCGAGTTCTCAGGGGCCGCTGGGGAGCTGGGCCCAGCGCGGCTTGGGATCGCGTCTCTTTCGGGCCCCCAAGGAGGCATTGAGGGAGATGGGGCTAGATTTCCCTATTTGCCCTTCATCGCCCATGTGGACCTAGCGTCTAAATTGGTTGCTTACTTCTTTCTCACCCCTACTGTCCCGTATGCACCCCCATTTGCCTACTCCCTTGACCCCTGCGGTTTTACCACCCATCCCCACCTCCCTTCTTCCGAATCACAAGGCGGGGATGCCCCTGCTGGGAGGAAATCCCTTATCTTTACCCGCAGTCCAGCCTGTCTTCTCCCTATGCTTCAACCCAA
The DNA here is from genome assembly GCF_922984935.1 of Meles meles. NCBI lineage: Eukaryota > Metazoa > Chordata > Mammalia > Carnivora > Mustelidae > Meles > Meles meles. Next base: position 10,374,481 of record NC_060086.1, read on the forward strand.
CTGGTGTTTCCCCTACACTATTCCAGTACCCCCTAACTGGGCCTGGAGTAAGTAAGTAAGCAGGCCTAACATATAGGTATCCATGGGCTAAAAGAGGGAGAAGAGCCTTAGAAATAGGATCAAGATTTCGAATACCCTACTGTGCCTAGATAAGTTTGCCAGAGGTATATTTGATATGTTGATGCAGGAAAAATGTTAGGGAAATGAATTGTTCCTGATAGGGTTATATCCTGCTAAACTCAGAAACAACAGTTACCACCTATGGAGTAAAATGGCGTCTCATTAATTTTCACAACAATCCCATGAAATTCGTACTTTTTCACAATTTTAGGTGCCCCAAACTGCAGACTCAGTAAGTAAAGGCAGCCTTTAGACCCCTGGCCAGTTCAAACCAGAGCCTGGGGAAGGACAAAGGCTAGACTAGGTGGAGATTTGTAATTGGAGCAAGTGTGGGGGGAAAAAAAGACAGACACTGTCATTATGCCCAAGTTGTAAATTTATAAACATGAATGGATTACAAATATGAGGTCAACCATTTTCTAAAAGTGAAGAGTGTGGGGGCGCCTGGGTGACTCAGTTGTTAAGCGACTGCCTTCAGCTCAGGTCGTGATCCCAAAGTCCTGGGATGAGCCCTGCATGGAGCCCCACATCAGGCTCCCTGCTCAGCAGAAATCCTTTTCCCTCTCCACTCCCCCTGCTTGTGTTCCCTCTCTCGCTGTGTCCCTGCCAAATAAATAAAATCTTAAAAAAATAAAAGTGAAGAGTGTGAACAGAATGCATCAGCAAAATGAAAAATTCCCGTATTTATTTTCTCATTGACTTGTACAGTGCAAGGTTGAAATCATCTTTCCAGTCTCAGATTAAACACTGGTTCATTCATGCACCCATATTTTGAAGGGAGTGTAAGATGTGATCCCAAAGGGTACAAATCTTAGCAAAAAGAGATGTCAAGGTTTGCTGACTCCAGTAAAGAGCGCCTATGGGGAGGCAGTTCCTACCAGTCTAGGATTCCTGATGACCTCTCAAGCCATATTTAAGTTCTCCAAACCCAGGGTATCCCTCCCTGGACAATGCTAGTCCTGCACTGCTAAATGCTTGCTCCTTAATTTGCTTTTTTTTTTTAGACTTCATGTTCTCACTGGTTTTTATAGTGATGTTTATATTTGTAATTTTTTGGCAGTTAATTTATGACCAGTACCTTTTCTATTACTTGGTTTAATTTTCATGCAATTATTAATCATCATATGGACAAGGAAACCAGAGGCTAAAATGTCCAAAGTCACACAGCTAGTAAACAGCAAAGTTGAAACACAGATATGTCCAATTCCAAAGTCATTGCTCTGACTAATGTTGTCTTCATTACTTAGTAGATGGTTTAACTGTGCCCACAGGTTAGCACTGAATATCACACAGCATCTGGCAACTGTATTACCGAATGAATGAAAGGATAGTTGAGGTCACATTTTCAGATGTGGAAATCCCATTGTGCTTTGCTGTTATGACATCCAAGGGGCCTCCTTTAAACTTCATTCTTTTTTTTTTTTTTTAAAGATTTTATTTATTTACTTGACAGACAGAGATCACAAGCAGGCAGAGAGGCAGGCAGAGAGAGAGGGGGAAGCAGGCTCCCCGCTGAGCAGAGAGCCCGATGCGGGGCCCGATCCCAGAACCCTGAGATCATGACCTGAGCTAAAGGCAGAGGCTTAACCCACTGAGCCACCCAGGTGCCCCTAAACTTCATTCTTAAATTTCCTCAGTTGCCCACTACTTCCTAGGGTGAGCCATTCCTCCAGAGAGCTTACTACATTGAAGATGCCAAACTCTTTTATCTGGAGGCCTTCTGACATGCTCTTTTGCCTGAAATACTCTCCCTGCTCCTCTTCCAGTGGTCCCCATCTCTCTAGTCTACCATCTATCCACTCTCTTGCTCAAGTCAAAATCTAGTTATCAAACTTGATTTTCCCATTACCCACCCTGTTCACTGCTATGATTTAATCAGAAGTGATAGGAAATCTAATACATGTCCATCAATCAGCAAGTTCCAGTTAGCAGGGGAAAAGAGCACATTCTGGCCATTGAGAAATGGAAATGTGTATAGTGATGGGAGCTAGGATAGCTTGACAGGAGGTTAAGAATTTGGGAGCTCTGACCTGTGGCATGTCATTGTCAAAATTATCTAAGCCTGTTTCAGGAGCAGGATTTCTGACTTGCTCCCCAAAGATACGGGGAGTGCTTTCTCCTAGTACTCCAGACAGCTCTGGAAGCATTCAGATTAACTGCAAACTGGTAATAGTCAACCACTGAGGATATAACCGGGAATGAAGAGCTATCAAAGAAAACTTCTCTGGGTTCTGGGATGTGTCTAATACCAACATCATGATGATGGAAAGCCTGGAGTCAGGCCTGACTTGGGCCATTAACTTGCTGAGTGACACTAGCAGATTCTTCAACCTCTCTACGCTTCAGTTCCTCTGTAAAATGGAGCTAGTTCCCTTGCAGAGTTGCAAGAATTAAGTCTGACCATGAATATACATACATACGCATGTAGGTAGGTGGACAGAAAAAAGATAAATCTGCTTGGGGTGCCTGGGTGGCTCAGTGGGTTGAAGCCTCTGCCTTCGGCTCGGGTCATGTTTCCAGGGTCCTGGGATCGAGCCCCGCATCAGGCTTTCTGCTTGGTGGGGAGCCTGCTTCCTCCTCTCTCTGCCTGCCTCTCTGCCTACTTGTGATCTCTGTCTGTCAAATAAATAAGTACGCCTGGGTGGCTCGGTGGTTTGGGCCGCTGCCTTCGGCTCGGGTCATGGTCTCAGGGTCCTGGGATCGAGTCCCGCATCGGGCTCTCTGCTCGGCGGGGAGCCTGCTTCCCTCTCACTCTCTCTGCTTGCCTCTCTGCCTACTTGTGATCTCTCTCTGTCAAGTAAATAAATAAAATCTTTAAAAAAAAATAATAAAAATAAAAATAAAAATCTTTTAAAAAAAGAAGATAAATCTGGTAGACCTCAACTATTAGATCTCTTCCTTCCTCAATCTTCAAGATTAAAAGACTAAAAATACAAACTCATATTATATTGGACTGATTAAATATCACAAGTTTAAAGAGGCAAGTTAATTGTCCTCCAGAATTATTTTGGTTTCTCATTTTTTAAAATGTGTTTTACTTATTTAAAACACACACACACATATATTCTGCCTAGTTCTACTGAAATCTCAAACTATTTATGTGCCAACAAAATCCTAACTGAACAATTCTTAAAACCCTAAACATTCCAATGGACTTTGTTCCCGAAGTCTGTGGAAGAGCAAGCTTTGTATCAGTATGAAAGAGAGTGATCTATTCTTCTGAAGCGGGTTTCTGGAAGGAAGTGAGTCACAGCCAGGAAGGTGATTCCGTGATTTCCAAATGCTTCTGGTTGAGGCCTTAAGATATTTTTTGAAACAAATTCTGAGTATCAAACACACCTTTATTCAAGTGGAAGTACAAAAGCACATTCCTAAACCAAATGCATACATGTGATTTTTACATATTCTGTTATTTAGGGATTAATCTGTTTCATAATCACCAGAAGTGACCATTGGTCTCTGTACATAAGGGCATACACATTCATAAACAAGGGGAAAAAACATGCATTTTTCATTTGCTTTTACATTTATATCAATTCATTTAGATCTCTACTTTGCCCTGATAAGATCCTATGCTTGCTGATGGCTAAGAGGCAAAATACGGTGGTAGAACTATCTTAGAGCTTAGCCATAAGAGGATTATAGAATAAGCAATAAATTGTTATATATTTGTTGAGGATCCCTAGTAAATATTATAACATCTGAACTACGAAGGCCTCACTTGCTTGGAATGACAGTAAGACTTTTAAGTGACATCTTATTCACAAAATGTTATGAAACTTAAGATGGAAAAATATAATAAAATGCTCTAACATCATCTAAACAATCACGAATTCTTGGCGAGTTGTTGACAGGGACCCTGAACTCTGGACATCCTGACATCTGTGATCACTTTTATCAATCAAAAAACCAAGTTCTTGGCCCGCAGACTCATAAAATGCAGAAAATGTGATGATGAACAAACAATTATACACAAAGCCCCCACACTTCAAATACTGTCCTGGACTGATGGGAGAGGGGGCCAAAAATCCAAACAGATAAAGAAGCAATCGTAGCGGTTAAAATTATATCAGGAATACCTGCCACTCTTGAAATTCTCTCTCCAGAGAGATTACAGAAGAATAGCAGTATCTTTTTTGAAAAGCTGCATTCCCTTATGAAGGTCTCTGACTTTTCTGTATATGTTCTTTTATTTTGCCCCTATCAAAAGCAGACCTGAGCATTTTGCTGGCCTTCAACAGAAGTATATAAAATAATTCTAAACCTTGACATGCAGAATAGGTGCTGAATGAATGTAGCTAGACCACCAGGAGTCTTGTGGGCTCCCTGATGTCCTTATCTCTTTTACAGGGCTGTGGATGCAGACAAGGCAGCTAAGAACTTGGGTGTCATTTGAAAATGTTTAGCTGCCTGCCACAAACAGAGCAGAGATGGAATCCTTCAAACGCACGGGTGGACAGGATGTGGAATTCCAATTCTTTTTAAAGGTAGATGCTTCACTTTAGGAAAGAAGACACCAGAACACGAACATCAAGTAGGGACGGCATACCTGCTGGTGAGACGCTTAAAACTAGAAAACCATCATTTGACGGTACTAAGAAAATGGAGAAATTAACAGGAATCCAAGTGTTGTGCCTGGAAAGGAACAGGAAAGTAGGATGCTCAGGAAACAGCAGACCTAAGAGTCTGTTTTGGAGAGAACCTGGGGTGAGAACAGCAGAGATAGCTAAATGAGCTGTTTTCAGAGCTAACTTTCCAGAAGTTAATTATGTCTTTACATTGGTATATTAACAATATCCTAGAGAAGCTGTGACAGGAACCAAATTTCGGAAAAAATAAAAATGTTCATAGGCCATATTTAAAAAAATAGTTTCAATGAGTCCCATAAATTTCATATACCTACTTACACCAGCTATTAAATAAAAAGAATGCCAGGAGGAGTCAGCATTGCATTCACCAAGTCACTCCTCAGACTATCTTCTTCTGCAATGAAAAAGATCAGGGCTATATATTAACAATTTTATATAAAATTTTCTCTCCAATATTTTGATGTTGAATAAAGCCTGAAATGTACAAGTCCGTTTTTTCCATTTGCGTTATGAGCAGACCGTGATCTGGTGCGGAGATTCTAAGGATGAAAAAGACTTGAACTCCTACTGGAAGACCTGTCACCTTTGCTACACTTGAATGGCTTCTCCTGGGCATGGATTCTTGAGCGTTGAGTGAGGGGTAGAATATGACTGAATCCTCCCACGTGCATACAGATTTATTACACTCATTGGCTTTCTGCATGGGATGAATTTGATGCTGAGCAAGGTAGTTACTTTGACTGAAGGCTATTTCATATTTATTCTGGTGATGGAATTTTATTCTGGTTAAGAATTCTCCAGCAGTGACTAAGGTATGAAGATGGCATGGAGCATTTACCACATTCAATATATTCGTAGATTTTCCCATTGGTATGGGTTTGCAGATGTCGATGAAGTTTAACACTGGCAAATAGTCTTCCTACATTCATCACATTCAGAGGGTTTCTCTCTGGTTTCGATTCTCTGATGCTGAATAAAGGTTGAGCTGTGCCTGAAGGCTTCACCACCTTCAGTACGTATATGCTTTCTCCCTGGTATATAACCTCTCACATGTTGAAGGAGGCCTGAATCTGACTAAAGGTCTCTCCACGTTCATCACATTCATAAGGTTTCTCTTTGGTATGAATTCTTTGATGCTGAACGAGGTGTGCTCTCTGACCGAGGTTCTTTTCCCATACATCACAATCAAAGGCTTTTTCCCTGGTGAGGACTTCCTGCTGAAGAACAAGATCTGAGCTATGATTGAAACTTTCCTCGTATTCACTACACTCATAGGATTTCTCTCGCCCATGGATTTTGTGATGCTGAATAAGGCATGACGTTTGGCCGAAAGCTTTTCCACATTCGTTACATTCATGTGGTTTCTCTCCTGTGTGAATTCTTTGATGCTGAATAAGATGGGAATTCAATCTGAAGTCCTTTCCACATTCATTACACGTATAGGGCTTTTCTCTGAGATGAATTCCTTGATGTTTAACAAAGGTCAACCCACAATCACTGTACTCATAGGCTTTCTCTTCACAGTGGACTTTCTGATGTTCAGCCAGGTATGAGGTATGATGGAAGTCACTGCCACATACAGTACACTTACAGGGCATCTCTCTGTGAACCTTCTGATGCTGAGTAAGATGCACGCTACGACTGAAAACTCTTTCACAATTACTACATTTATAAGACTTTGCTCTAGTGTGAATCCTCTTATGTGGAGTAATGTCAGAGCTCTGACTACAGGACTTATCAGATGCTTCACAGGATTTATCAGATGCTTCACATTTATAGGGTTTTTCTCTAGTGTGTATTCTTTTATGTCGACTAAGACTTGAACTCTGACTGAAAGATTTTTCACATTCTTTACACTTGTAGGGTTTCTCTCTAGTATGAATTCTCTGATGTCTAGAAAGGGCAGAGCTCTGATGGAAGACTTTCTCACACGCATCACACTGATAGGATTTCTCAGCGGCAGGCATGCTGTCACATTTACTAAGGTGGGAGAGATCCATTAAGCTTTCCTTATATTCACTACTCTGAACATCCTGTATGAGATTTATTTGTTCCTGTTTACCAGCAGCTGAATTCTGGTTCACCCCCATGTCATACTTATCAGTATCATCAATATTCTGAATTCTAAGAACTCTTTGATCTGTATCAAGGGTGGAGTCCAGACTGAAGCTTTTTTCAGGTTCATTACATTCATTGTTGTCACTGGTGAAGGCTTTCTTGCTGATTGTTATTTGCCTAAACTCTCTCTCCAGGAAGAGAAATTTCCTTAGGATTTCCTGAAGCCTTTCTAATCTGTCCTCAGGTTTAGACACTTCTCTAGTCCCAGGAACTTGGGCAATATCCTTTTTGAGTCTTCCTACTCTCACTTTGTACGAATGTACTTCTTCCAAAATTTCCTGCTTAGGAATCAACAGCTTGTTCTCTTCTCTGGTCTCTCCATCTGATTCAATATATAAATAGAAAATGCAAATGTAATCTGTACCCTGTGCTTAATGGGGGGGGGGGAACCTCAGAGAGGAGAAAACTAAATAATCTAGAATTTACTAAAATGAGAGAAGTTTATTTACTCTGAAGCAGAGGCACAAAATCTCAACAGCAGATGTAAGGGCATGAACAGGAGCAATAAGGTTAAAACGCAAATGGTTCAGGGTGTGGTAAAACAGAGGACTTTTTGGCACAGAAGGTAATCAATTAAGATGGTTCAAAGCAGGTAACAGGGAAGTAATTCAAAAGATTTATAGATCTTTTGATAGATAGATAGACCCAGTACAACTTGTGGGTGAAAAGGGATAAAATAAATGCAAAGAATTCATCAAAACTGAAGGGAAAACAAAGGAGCTTGCCATCTGGTGTAGAGATCGAGCTCTTCTTCTGACTACCAAAGCGGCTACAATTTGGCTCAACAATTTGAATCTTACTTCCCTACTAATTCCATCTGATTGAGTCTACCTTACTCACCTGAGCAGTCATCTCTTAAGACTTCTCTATTCTTAGTTTCCAGATCAAAGACCTGTAGATCTTGTTCCCGCAGGGAGATCCCATCAGGCTTGGAAATTGGAAATCCTGCTCACAGAGAAGGAAATGGGATGTGGCGATTTATCCCCCAGACACTACACAAAGCCACTTTTTCTCTTAACTAATGGTTAATGGAGAAAGAAAGTAAATTCTTAGGAAGACATAAGGTTAGTCCTAGAGAGTGAGAAGGGCAAAGATCCTCCACAAGGAGCTCCTACTTGTGCTCCAGAAAGAGGTGTGTTATGGGGCAAGTTGATGACTCTGGGAGAAGTATTCATTTAAACATTACTCAGACGGGCGCCTGGGTGGCTCAGTGGGTTAAGCCGCTGCCTTCGGCTCAGGTCATGATCTCAGGGTCCTGGGATCGAGTCCCGCATCGGGCTCTCTGCTCCGCAGGGAGCCTGCTTCCCTCTCACTCTCTCTGCCTGCCTCTCTGCCTACTTGTGATCTCTCTCTGTCAAATAAATAAATAAAATCTTTTAAAAAATAAAAAATAAAAAAAAAATAAATAAATAAACATTACTCAGACAAGGGAACTGGTGCATGAGTGTGTACCTGTCTTCACAGAAGCGATCTTCTTCAGCTACTGCCTATAGATCAATCTTTAGATTAGACCCCGTCAAAAGGGAGGCCCTCAAAATATACCTTTGCTGGACTGGAGAAAGGCAAATACTCAAATACCCATTGTGGGGTGAGCTAAACTGCAGCAACACAATCACTAACGACTGAATAAATATTCCAAGAACCAATCTTAAGAAATGTCACGAATCTCAATTTGCTTCAGTGCACATGAGGAAACAAAAAACAGCATAACACATTCTCACCATCAGGAGCTTACACTCTTCTTTATTCAACAAACATCTATGAGGTGCCTCCCATATGGAGAGTATGTAGAGACAGATATAAACAACTAACCATAATACGATATAGAGAGGCAAATACAATAAAAATGCACCATGGGGCGCCTGGGTGGCTCAGTGGGTTAAAGCCTCTGCTTTCGGCTCGGGTCATGATCTCAGGGTTCTGAGATGGAGTTCCCCATCAGGCTCTCTGCTCAGCAGGAAGCCTGATTCCTCCTCTCTCTGCCTGCCTCTCTGCCTACTTGTGTTCTGTCAAATAAAGAAATAAAATCTTTAAAAAAAAAAATGCACCTTAACATAAAAATTGCCGTTCTTGGGGCGCCTGGGTGGCTCAGTGGGTTAAAGCCTCTGCCTTCAGTTCAGGTCATGATCTCAGGGTCCTGGGATCGATCCCCACATCGGGCTCTCTGCTCAGCGGGGAGCCTGCTTTCTCCTCTCTCTCTGCCTGCCTCTCTGCCTACTTGTGATCTCTGCCTGTCAAATAAATAAATAAAATCTTAAAAAAAAAAATTGCCTTTCTTGGCTCACGTAATGGGACTGCTAGGATCTTATCTCTTTTAAAGCAAAACCAAAAAGCAGTCTGCTCCTGAGGGAGACAGAACTATCAGAGTATCAAAGGGGCAGTTTTTATACATCTTCAGACCAGAGTCTTCTACTAGCACACATACAAGGTCTAGCTCAAGCCCATCAACTTCAAAAACCTTTCTTTCGGGCGCCTGGGTGGCTCAGTGGGTTAAGCCTCTGCCTTCGGCTCAGGTCATGATCTCAGGGTCCTGGGATCGAGTCCCCCATCGGGCTCTCTGCTCAGCAGGGAGCCTGCTTCCCTCTCTCTCTCTCTGCCTGCCTCTCTGTCTACTTGTGATCTCTCTCTGTCAAATAAATAAATAAAATCTTTAAAAAAAAAAAAAAAACCTTTCTTTCTACTTACTGAATAGCTACACAATTTATTAGTTGTTCCTCTTATCCTGACATGTCACTATATAATGGAGTTTATAGATTTTTTTTTTACTTAATTGGTTTCAGGAATTATCATCCCTACTTTATTTGTAAACTTTTACTAGCAGGGACCACACATCTAGTATCTTCTTTTGATTTATTTACTTAAGAGTTACTTATTGAAAAAAAAACTAAAAAAGGAGTTACTTATTGAGTGCCAATCTTGTGTCCCGGTGTCAACATATCATAGATAACCAGTTTCTAAAAGGGCACTGGGCCTGGAAAATATGACAAACCAACAGCTGTCCTCTTGGGATTCCATATGAGAGCCTACGAACAGGCAGACACAGAACACACATAAGAAAGACATTTCCTGGGGAGCCTGGGTGGCTCAGTGGGTTAAGCCGCTGCCTTCGGCTCAGGTCATGATCTCAGGGTCCTGGGATCGAGTCCCGCATCGGGCTGTCTGCTCAGCAGCGAGCCTGCTTCCCTCTCTCTCTCTCTGCCTGCCTATCTGTCTACTTGTGATCTCTCTCTGTCAAATAAATAAATAAAATCTTTTAAAAAAAAAAAAAGAAAGAAAGAAAGGCATTTACCGTGTTTCTGAATTCCTGCTGGGCACTAATAGTCTATTACCCCCTTTGGATGCTTATTTAGTTGAGGTCCTCCATGCCAAATGAAATAGTTAAGTTTTTAAAAAAGGTTAGCATGGCTTGAAGCAGCAAATATTCTGCTTGAATTCTGATAACAGAATTTGTAGCTTTTACCTCGAGTATATCTAAAGTATTTCTAAGTATTTGATAACTGAAGCAACTTTTGCTTATTTACTCTATATCTACACGTATATCACCTACAAAAAACAAAAAAAACTGTCTCCACGTGGAAAGAAGCATTTGATTTTTTGAAAGATTTTATTTATTTATGACAAAGATCACAAGTAGGCAGACAAGCAGAGAGAGAGGGAGAAGCAGGCTCCCTCCTGAGCAGAGAGCCCGATGTGGGACTCGATCCCAGGACCCTGAGATCATGACCTGAGCAAAAGGCAGAGGCTTAACCCACTGAGCCACCCAGGCGCCCCAGAAGCATTTGATTTTAGACCGTGCTTAAGTTAATGCAGTGAGGAATAAGAGAAAAAGCTTAGTAGGCAATTAAAGATAAAAAAAACTATAGTTCTGGGACTCCTGGGTGGCTCAGTTGGTTAAGCCGGCCACCTTTGGCTCAGATCATGATCCCCGGGTCTTGGGATCAAGTCCCTTATCAAGCTTCTTGCTTGGCGGGGAGACTGCTTCTCCCTCTCCCACTTGCCCTGCTTGTGTTCCCTCTCCCACTGTGTCTCTGTCAAATAAATAAATAAAATCTTAAAAAAACATAATCTGCATCATCAGTATCATTAAAATAATTAAGCTAACACTTACTGCACATTTGGCAGATCCAAAGTACCACACCAAGAACCTTATAAATTTTCACTAACTTAATGGTAATCCTAACTTCATGAAGTAGAAACCACCATTGTACCCATTTTACAAACAAGAAAACTAAGACTGACAACTTAAGTAACTCACCCTGGAGCGCCTGGGTGGCTCAATGGGTTAAGCCTCTGTCTTCGTTTCGGGTCATGATCTCAGGGTTCTGGGATCGAGCCCCACATCGGGCTCTCTGCTCAGGAGGGAACCTGCTTCCCCCTCTCCCTCCACCTGCCTCTCTGCCTACTTGTGATCTCTCTGTCAAATAAATAAATAAAATCTTTAAAAAAAAAAAAAAAAAGTAACTCGCCCAAGGTCACAACAACTAGCGAACCTAGGGCTCAACATCAGTCTTTCAGAACCTGGCTTTTACATAATCTGCTTGTAAAAAACAATGGTTGTGAATGAAATCTGTCCTTTCCTCCAACATACGTACAGAAAGACAACAGAAGACCAACATACTGACAATGGAGTAAAAAGTAAAAATAAATAAAAAGAAGACATAGTGGTGCCTCAGTGGCTCAGTTGGTTAAGCGTCTGCCTTTGGCTCAGATCATGATCCTGGAGTCCTGGGATCAAGTCCCATCTCAGACTCCCCGCTCTGCTTCTCCCTTTGTTCTCCGCACCCCTGCCCCGCCCCCGACCAACCCCACTCATGTTCTCTCTCTCTCAAAAAAAAAAAAGAAAAGAAAAAGAGGACAGAGAAATAGTTATTAGAGTAATACACGGAGAGCCAGGACCCAACAGATTTACAGTCATGGATGTTCTAATTAAAAGCGGGCGCCTGGGTGGCTCAGTGGGTTAAGCCGCTGCCTTTGGCTCGGGTCACGATCTCAGGGTCCTGGGATCGAGTCCCGCGTCGGGCTCTCTCCTCGGCAGGGAGCCTGCTTCCCTCTCTCTCTCTCTCTCTCTGCCTGCCTCTCTGCCAACTTGTGATCTCTCTCTGCCAAATAAATAAATAAAAAATCTTTAAAAAATAAAAAAAATAAAAAATAAATAAAATAAACGCAAACTAAAAGATCACATAGTGTCAAAGAAATGAAAGTCTCTTCAAAATAAAAATCCAAACTCCTTTACAAAAGTATGAGCAATATTCAATTTGAGGAAATACCACTATAAAGAAGTAATTTGAACATACTCCTGAAATTTGTTTATATTAAAAAATCTAGGGGCGCCTGGGTGGCTCAGTGGGTTAAAGCCTCTGCCTTCAGCTCAGGTCATGATCCCAACATTCTGGGATCGAGCCCCGAATCGGGCTCTCTGCTCGGCAGGGAGCCTGCTTCCACACACCGCCCCCCACCCCCCGCCTGCCTCTCTACCTACTTGTGATCTCAGTCAAATAAATAAATAAAGTCTTAAAAAAAAAAAAAAATCTAGTCTGGGGCACCTGGGTGGCTCAGTTGGTTAAGCATCCGACTCTTGATCTCAGCTCAGGTCTTGATCTCAGGTTGTGAGTTTAAGCCCTGCTTTGGGCTCCATGCTGAGCATGGAGCCTACTTAAAAATTAAAAAAAAAAATTTTTTTTTAAATCTGATCTATTGCTCTTTTCGCCTGCAGTCGTTTCTAAAAAAGCATTTAAGGAACTACCACAAGTCAGGTCCTTACACACACGTAATTTAATCTCATTTAATCCTGGGCATAAATTCAATCCTTGGCATAAACCCAGAAAGGCAGACATTATTTTTCATGTTTTATAGTTGAAGAAAATGAATACCAGTTTAAATAATCTGCTCAATGTAAGATGAACCCAAGTCTGATTCCACAGTTTATATTCTTTCCAGTCTAACATTCTAAGGGTCACAGGAAGCATTAAGGCAGGTTTTCTTGCCATCGTCCTGAATGCCTTTTTCCTAAATTTTAAAGTCAGAACTCTATGACTTAAAAATACGCATTTGCAATTAATTTTTCCTATCTAAAATTATTTAATCTTAGGTACCTAGGTGGCTCAGTTGGTTAAGCGATTGCCTTTGGCTCAGGTCATGATCCCAGAGTCTGGATCCAGTCCCACGTTGGGCTCCCTGCTCAGAAGGGAGCCTGTTCTTCTGACCCTCCCACCTCTCATGCTCTCTCTCATTCCCTCTCTCTCGAATAAATAAAATCTTTAAAATAGATAAAAATTATTTGATCCTTTATTAAAATCTTTTGATTTTTGACATTTAAACCCTGACAGTGTTCCAATGAGATTTATTTTAAATCTGGTCTTTAAAAATGACATTTAAAATTCACCTCATTATTTGGTTTGTTGCCTATCCAGTTATGCTAAGATTTTAGCCACCTAGAAGTTTTATGCCCTTCTTCTTGGTCCTTAATACACAAAATCTTTCCTTAGTAATACTGTTCTTAGGTAGATACCTACTGTTTTTAAATTTATTTATTTGAGAGCGAGCAAGAGAAGGGACTCCCCACTGAGAAGGGGGCCAGAATCGGGGTGGTTCCCATGACCCTGGGATCATGACCTCAGCCAAAGGCAGCTGTTTAACCAACTGAGCCACCCAGGCACCCCTAGATACCTAATTTAATGGAACGTATCCCTAGACAATTTTATTTCTTCTCCAATGCATGTTTTGTTTTTTAAAGATTTTTATTTATTTATTTGACAGAGACAGTAAGAGCAGGAACACAAGGAAGAGGAGTGGGAAAGGGAGAAGCAGACTCCTCGCTGAGCAAGGAGCTCAATGTGGGGCTTAATCCCAGGACCCTGGGACCATGACCTGAGCTGAAGGCAGAGGCTTAACTGGCTGAGCCACCCAGGCGCCCCTCGAATGCATGTTCTTTCTGCTCCCAAACTGTACAACCTAATGCCCATCTGTCCAATTTTTCTAACTGGATGGATTTTTCTAATTGTAATCAGAGTATATAGCCACAAGAATACTTTAAAAAAACACATGTGAAGCCCCTGGGTGGCAGAGTCAATAGAGCATCCACTCAGTTTCCACTCACGCTGTGATCTCAGGGCAGTGAGACCAAGCCCTATGTCAGTCTCTTCACTCAGCACGAAATCTGTTTGGGACTTTCTCTCCCTCTGACCCTCCCCACTGCTCTCTCTCTCTCTCTAAAGACATAGATGGATAGGTCTTTAAAAAAAACACTGTATGGGGGCGCCTGGGTGGCTCAGTGGGTTAAAGCCTTTGCCTTCGGCTCAGGTCATGATCCCAGGGTCCTGGGATCGAGCCCCGAATCGGGCTTTCTGCTCAGCAGGGAGCCTGCTTCCTCCTCTCTCTCTGCCTGCCTCTCTGCCTACTTATGGTCCTGGGATCGAGCCCTGAATCGGGCTTTCTGCTCAGCAGGGAGCCTGCTTCCTCCTCTCTCTCTGCCTGCCTCTCTGCCTACTTATGATCTCTGTCAAATAAATAAATAAAATTTAAAAAAAAAAAATAACACTGTATGTGGTTAGACTAATTGTCCTAAGGGGTGTAACAATGAAAAAGAGCCTGAGCTTCAGATTCAGATCTGAGTCCTATGCCTAGTTCTGACCCTGAGTGGATCACTTAACTTTTGAGCCTGAGTTTCCTCAGGTATAAAATAGAGTAACGTCTGCTCACAGGGTTATGGCAAGGATTAAATGAGATATGTATCGTACCTTGTAACACACTGGCTCTTCAATAAATAGTAAATAGACATGGCAATAAAAGACATTCTATACAAAATCATTTTTGTTTTCATGACATCAACTTCCAAAAGCAAAGGGTAAGTGTCAAACATTTCCTGATTTATTAACTTACTTAACAACCAGAATTCTGATAGGCATGTTTCTAATGATGTCATTGAATAAGGCACCCGCCGCACTGACCCTGTGTGAAATGCAAACCAGACCACTTTCCTGGTCTTAATCTCCAGCACTAAGTCACAGAAAACTTCCTTTTGGGTATGACCCTCAAGCCAGTAATTCACTCGCTGTGAACAAACACAATTCTTTTCAGATTTAGCAATGAAAAATACGACTTTTTACTTTTTTATTCTTTTACTCGGCTGTTCATACTCTGTACATTTACCACTATACAGCAGAAGCACTTACCCAAAAGAACAAAGTTCTGATGTCTGTGACAACTGAGCTACTGCCGTGGGAAAAAGATGTGAACTTGACAGTGAGACTGCTAAGTCAGGAACCGAATTACAATGCCCATATTTTACAACACCAAACATTAAGCTAAGTACGTGTATAAATTCACATTTCAGGTGGAGTTTGCTGAGCCTAAAAATATAAAAATGATTTCCTAAGAACTGTAAAAAGTAATTACTAAAAAGATGCTGCTGACTTGGTCACAAAAGCAAGGTGAATGGCGGGGGGGTGGAGGGGGTTCTTGTATGCCTTTGTAGCCAGTATGTGAGCATGTGCATGCGTGTCCTGTACTTGCAGAGATGACACAGGAAATGCGATAAAATTCAGTCTAATAGCACGCTGTGCTACTAGGCTGATTAAAGTGCTAAGAAGTTTGTTTACTCCAAAAAGTAGACAGGTTAACTGTTGGAAATTATGTAATTATTAGATAAAATTAACAGTAGTTTACAAGTACATCACTTTACAGTTTACAAAGTTGTTAAATATACATTCAATTTGATACCCTGAAATAGAAAAATTAAACTCTTTCACCCTCCCATTTCCCATCCATCAAGGACAGAGCTAAGGAACACTTGATCGGGAAAGGTCATTTAAATTCATCAATCTGTATAGCACCACAAAGAATAAAGGGGACAAAGTCAGGGCCTTGGGATGGGGAGATAGGGACTTAAAGGAGAAGACTAGAGTGTTCAACATAAGGAAAGCCTAGGGGTCACAGGAAAGTCAGACCAGAGAAGGGGCAGGTCATATTCACTACAGAAAAGGGGGGTGCACAGCATATATTCCACATTCTAAAATAACATGAAAAGATTATAACTGAAGAGCTGGAGTTGAACTTTGTGGTTTCTCAGAACACAAATAGATGACCACCAACCGTGGCTTTTGAATGAACTCAGAACACAGGTTCAAAATTCATCTGGTTGCAACGGAGGGCCTCCTTGGCCCTTCCGAAATTTAACAAAGGTCATCTGAGGAGCTGCAATTTTACATACTGGTGGCATCCTGAGAGCATCAATCAAGTGTGATATCTTACAATCGTGGAAAAGGAGTTTCCGAGCGGGGACGAGCAATATCGATGGGAAGCCGATACCTGGGCCATCTCTTGGAGATTCCTGCTGAAAGAACTGCAAGTGTTTCTCCAGAGAAAGCACTTGCCTGGGTATGACTCAGGGCCGGGCAGGAATTCACACTATGAATCCGGGTGGTAGGAAGGCGGAGAAGTATGCCTATAAAGATCAAAGAGCCAGGAATGGGAAACACACGAAAAACCTTCCCAGTGGGCAGGCTGCCTCCCCACAGGTAAAAAGACTTCTTTAACCCTGAGCATAATCAAGGAGACAAAGGAACACCCTGGATGCCACCAGCATAGGCAAAGCCGAAATAAAAAAGAGAGAGAAAGAAAAAAAATATGATTAAATACACACATATATTTAGGGGGAAAAAAAAAAAGGCAGAAGCAGAGACCGGCCAAAAAAAAAAAAAGAGGAAAAGGAGCAATGCTCACATCAAGGGGGCTGCCAACAGCCCTGCTGATGCCCCTCTAGAACACTACTGGGGGCCCAATCCCGGCAGCCCACTGTACCACCCAAACGACAAAGGAGAGACTCAGTTTAAAGCTGAAACTTCTGCCGCTCCGGGTAAGGTTACTTAGGACTACCATCTGGATGACTCACTGAAATAGACCCGCAGTGAGTCATGTCTTTAAATGAAGTCTCTCACACTCTGCCTCTTGGAGATGAGTTTAGGAATGTTAAGAGGTGAGGGATCATTCAGCAAGGAGCTTAGCCTATTTAAAAAAGGATTTCTTCTTCCAAGGAAAATGGAAAACTTTCAGATACAGGGGCACTGAATTACCAGGAAGGAAAGTGTCTGCTTGTGGACTGGGAGACCCTAAGGTCCCTCTCATAAAAAAGGAAAAGATAGAGAAGGTAAGAACCGAGGCAAAGCACAAGCAAGTTTCCCTTTTCTAACAGGAAACAGATGCCCCACAAAAGCAGGAATCGTTAATTAAAGATAAGGAGTACAAGGTCTCCTCTTGAAACCCGCCCCTGCAAGAAAACCCACTCCCAGAGGAGAGGACCTTGAAGATGGAGGATTCAGAGGTTCTAACACCTGGAATCTGAGCCACACTCTACTTTCTCAGAGACCTCGCACCTCCTCAGAAACAAGGAAGTAAAGAAATCCTAATAGGTAAACTGAAAAATAAGAAAGTCCTTACCCAGTGAGACCACGTTCCCATAATTCTCTAACATCACTTCTCTGTAGAGATCCCTCTGAACAGGGTCCAGGCATCCCCATTCCTCTCGAGTAAGGTGCACAGCCACATCCTCGAATGTCACAAACTCCTGAAATAACACAGCCTGGCTGCCCTGCGGAATGAGGCCACTACAGCATCGTGGCCAAAAAGTGAAGGAGATGACACAGAGAGAGTGACCAGTGTACAGCCAAGCTGGGGAGGAGGGAAAACAGACCAGAAACAGGGGGGCAAGTTCCATAACCTTTAATATCTAATAAACGCCCATCACAGCACCAGGGGTAGAGAAGAAATAGTGTTTACTGAGGGAGGTGGGGAAATGGGGAGGTGGTTTCTGTGAAGTCCAGGTCTCTGAAGAGGATCAATTCTGAAACTGAGGTCTGCTATTGAAAAAAATTCAAGGCAGGGTTTATGGATGGGATGAGGGAAGGGCCACACTCAATCAGTAGCAACAGTCCCTGAGGAAAAAGCAGAGGGTTCCTCAGCTCACCTGGTACCTGGCTGTCAGGAGCGTAGCTGCCTGGTCTCCTGGGCTTCCCTCATGGGGAAGAGCAGGCACCTGGGGAACAGGTGGAGCTGAGGGAGGAGAGAGGAGCCAAGAGTGAGAGCAACCCTTCCCCAGGGCTCCCTGACAGAAGAGGGAGTCAGCGGGACCCTTCTTCGCATCAACATTCTAGTAAAACTAGTGAATGTTTCTCAGGTACCGAGTGCGTCTACTCTGCTCCTTCTCAACATCAGCATGCCCTCCTTACCCATGTTTAGGCCCGTGATTCAGGATTTTCTTATAACATCTCGTATTTCACCATATTCTCATGACAGGACATTCCTCTAACAAGAGGGTAAGTACCGTACCTGTTTTGCAGATGGGCAAAGCAAAGCACAAAGACTTGCAGTGACTTGTCCAGAGAAATGACTACTTAGTTGACTTACTGTTATGTACATTTTAGTAAGCCTTCATGTGAATGGACACTGTCTCTGTAACCACTGCGTAAGGCTCCCAAGAATAAGGAATGGTCGTCTGTTTCCTCGCAACCTTTTCCACACTCCCACAACACCCCACAGCACTCTACACACCACAGCACTCAACTGGTGTTGCTGACACAAGTTATTTCAGGCAATGCAGTCGGCCACAGCAATTTAAAACAAGGTTCTTACAAAACAAGAGAAGTACGAGACACATCAACCTATTTATATGATACATAAAGATGTTACTGTTCAGTCAATACGTGGTATGTGTACACTCGTACAGGCGTTATGCTCGACCCAAGAATTAAACGGTTGCTTTTTAGGCCAAAATTAGATTAGTCACAAACACTGCAGCTGCAGCAGAATGGCAGGTGGCAAAGCTCGCAAAGTCACCAAGGAGGGAAGAAACTAAGTGAAGGGAACAGGGGGAGAGAAGGGCCCTAACTCTAAGAGGAAGTAAAAGCGAGGCAGGGATTGCGAGATACAACAAAAGCAGCATATCTTAAAAATTTTTCTGGATGTGACACCGGATAAAGTGAAGGTTGCATGAATGAAAAAAAAAAGCCAAAGCAGAGTGAATGACCACCACTCTGCCTATTAAAGAAAGATGGACTGTCCTTAAAAGAGCCCAAGACCAGGACTGAACTGAGTCACACTGGTCCCTCCCTCAGACCTCCCCTAGGGGCCACCTTCTTAGAGAAGTTCCCGGCCTCTCTCGTACCAGACCCAGAAGCCCCACTGTATCCCCATTCTCGTGGATTTCAGTGCTCTCTCAGCCTTACCCCCGTTGAGCTCCTGTTCCATGTCGGTGTCCTGTGTGAACGGAGGCTCTGGGGACAGACCCTCAGACAGGCTCTCCAAAGACTGAAAATGGACAACTGGTGATCCAACAGCTTCCTGGGCGGATATTTCCTCCATCCCTGTTCTGAAGGACAAGGACCATCACTGCCGTGTCAGACTGTGAGAATTCATTGTATAAGCTAAGTCAGCCCATCCTTTTACATCCTCAGGACTTAGCCAAGTATCTTACACGCTGCAGATAACTCAACAGAAACAGTTAATAATGACTAACCACCTAAATAAAACAGAAAGAAAAAATGGAAATCATTCAGTTTCAAATATTTAAGAGCCAAATCACATGGTCCAATTGGGCAGTTTTAAACTCCACTTATTCAGAATTTGTGGTATTTCAGGGGAAAGAAAAAAAAAATCAAGAAAGCCCAACTTTTAAGGCTTCTATCTTCGGCTCAGGTCATGATCCTGGGGTCCTGGGATAGAGCCCCACCACCGGCTCTCTGCTTGGCAGGGAGCCTGCTCCCCACCCCCACCCCCGTCTGCCTCTCTGCCTACTTGTGATTTCTGTCAAATGAATAAATAAAATCTTAAAAAAAAAAAAAAAAAGAAAGCCCAACTTAATAAACATTTCTGAAGAAAGTTTAAAATATTTGAAATGTACAAACTTCTTTCAAGGGTCAAGTCTGTACGCAGAGAAACATACTAGTTATGATTACTTTTTTTTTTTTTAAGCAGGCCCCCGAGGCATTACTTGCCAAACACTGCCTGCCCACTGTGATTTACCAAATGGGCTTACCTAATGACAAAATTCCCACTGTGGTGGGGGAGGGGAATGGTCATACAGTTCACCAACGCAGACGAGTTGGGCAGGCCGCTTCCCACCGCCCTGACAGTGATCCAGGGAAGAGCTGCGTCTCAAACAGTTTGGCTCGCGTCCTTCAAACCCAAGGACGCCACAGGGCACCGTCCCGCTTCCACAACCCTCAGAATCGGCCCTGGCGCCCAGCCCTCGGAAGGCCTCGCCCGGCGCTGCCCTCCTCCCACTTCCCTGTTAGGTGAAGACGCGCTCCCCGAAGGGCG
Source organism: Meles meles (assembly GCF_922984935.1). NCBI lineage: Eukaryota > Metazoa > Chordata > Mammalia > Carnivora > Mustelidae > Meles > Meles meles. The sequence goes on from NC_060086.1 coordinate 10,394,619, forward strand.
GGGCGGGCCCCAGACACCCAGCTCGCACCACGGCAGGGTCACCGGGCCCCGGCGGCGAAGCCCTAGTCCGCGGGGCGTCAGGGTAAAACCTGACTGAAGAGAAACAGGCCCTCGCACCCTGGCCCCGCAGCGCTCCTGGGGACGGGAACCGCCGTCGGCCGGAACGGAGCTCCTCCTCATCCTTCCCAGGAGCCTAAACCAACGGCGACGCCTACCGCGACCCCAAAACGGCTGCCGGGCACTCACCCGAGCTGAGGGGCAAGGCCAGGCGGCCGTCCCGTCGCAGACACCCTCGCTCTAGGAGCAGCCCCAGGGTTTCCGGGGTCGCTCTAGACCGCTTGGAGCCCGACGCTTCTCAGTGGCACTTCCGGAGGTGGAGTCCGACGACCATGGGCGGAAGGCGGGCCCCGGATGAGGGCCCCGGATGAGGGCCCCGGATGAGGGCCCCGGATGAGGGCCCCGGATCCGGGATGAGTATGGAGGAGGGTTTCTTGCCTGGTTTTTCGTGTGCTTTTCCCGGTTTGACTTCCCTCGGTGCTGATCCCGCTGGCAGCTTTTGGAGCCAGTCTACTAGTAGTGACCGCGACAGCCCCGAATTTGCGAAAGCGACCCCGCTGGCCCTTCCCTGATTCCAGCCAACCGTGGAGCCCCCGTGGGGTGGTGGCCGCCCACGTGGTGCGTGTCTCGGGGGTGAGAAGGAGTGGGGGACCTCATGGTCCTTAAGTCAGCGGGTGGGGGAAACAGCATAGGGGTACAAAATACACTGATTGTTGTTTTTAAGATTTTATGTTATGTTTTATGTTGTGTTATGCTATGTTATATTATGTTGTGTTATTTGTTAGAATCTCAAGCAGACTGCTCAGTGATTGCTGTGGGGGCTTGATCCCATGACCCTGCCATCAGACCTGAGTTGAAACCTGAGCATGTCCCTTAACTGTGCTAGCCTGGGCGCCTCCAAATTACACTGATTAAAGCGAGGGTGGAAGGCGTTTGGGTCTATGAGGACCACAAAAAATCGTGGGATCAGAATCTATTAATATTTGGGGGGAGGGACAGGGCATTGAGGAAGTTGGAGTTTCCTCAGAGAAATTGAGCCTGGAAGACAGCTGCGTTTCTGGTGGAAAAACTGGATTATACCGAAATGGACAGGTAAAGCAGGGAGCGTGAGGACAGATTGGGGCTGGGGGCGGGGGAGGGCTGTGCCAGAACTTTGTGACCTCCCATATCCTTAGAAAATGGCATATCTTGGGTTGGAATTGGACTGGCAAGTCTTTTAAAGAATAGAAAGTGATTTGCAGGGGCCCTTGGTGGCTCGGTGGGGTAAAGCCTCTGCCTTCAGCTCAGGTCATGATCCCCGGGTCCTGGGATGGAGCCCTGCATTGGGCTCTCTGCTCAGCAGGGGGCCTGCTTCCTCCTTTCTCTGCCTGCCTTTCTGCCTACTTGTGATATGTCTGTCAAATAAATAAATAAAATCTTTTAAAAAAAAAGTATTTTGCAAGGTACTTTAGATATGAGTCCTTTAAGTTTACAAATCAAGTATGATCCTTTAATGACATTTGACGTTTCAAATTAAATACAAGAAAAATCAAAAGTGTAGTATTTACGTGCCTTTTCAAATTCCATCAGCCTCTTGGAGATTCCCTTTCCTTCTTGAGGGTCATTGATCTAATGCAGCTTCCTACTATGACACACTTTCTAGCCTATGGTGTCTGGCAGGATGGAGTCAGCAGTCAGTTGCTTGCTATACAGCTCCAGTCAGAAACTTTTGTTGAGCAAAAATATACCCCCTAGTAATGCTTATTGTTTCTTTTGAGATTCCTGGAACCGTAGATGGCACATTACTCCCTCCTCTTCATTAACAGCTCTTCTAATGTTCTTTTTTTTTTTTAATTTTATTTGACAGAGATCACAAGTAGGCAGAGAGGCAGGCAGAGAGAGAGAGAGAGAGAGAAGCAGGCTCCCTGCTGAGCAGAGAGCCCGATGCGGGGCTCGATCCCAGGACCCTGAGATCATGACCTGAGCCGAAGGCAGTAGCTTAACCCACTGAGCCACCCAGGTGCCCCAGCTCTTCTAATGTTCTTTTTTTTTTTTTTTTTTTTTTAAAGATTTTATTTATGTATTTGACAGAGAGAGATCACAAGTAGGCAGAGAGGCAGGCAGAGAGAGAGTGAGAGGGAAGCAGGCTCCCTGCGGAGCAGAGAGCCCGATGCGGGACTGGATCCCAGACCCCTGAGTTCATGATCTGAGCCGAAGGCAGTGGCCCAAACCACTGAGCCACCCAGGCGCCCCTCTTCTAATGTTCTAAGATCACTGTGAGTTTGGGGGTTTTTCCCTGAGTTACCATTTTCCCACAGCTTGTACCAATTAGGCGGCTGCATTTCTGCCCGAGAAGTGAGCAGACTATGGCAAGGGGTGCATTTGTGTCTTAAGCTTTAGCTGACTCATGCAGTTTGCTCCAGTGAGAGGGCCTTGTGAGGCACTCATTTAAGAGTCCACATCTTGGGGCACCTGGGTGGCTCAGTCAGTTGAGCTTCCGATTCTTGGTTTCAGCTCTGGTGATGATCTCAGGGTTGTGGGATCGGACTCCGCACGTAGAAGGGTCTGCTTGCTTGTTCCTCTCCCTCTGTTCCTTTCTTCATGTCCTCTCCCTTCTCTCTCTTTAAATAAATAAAATCTTTTTAAAAAATTTAAAAAGTCCACTTCTCTTCAGTAGGCATCAGTCCCTAACAAAAAGAAACTAATTTTGCTTTTGAACAAAAATTTTCTTTCAACTGTTCTTCAGATGACACAGGTGGCAACATTTAGCCATCTCTTAAAAGTTGTCGTTTTTATCTTACACTGCATTGCTTCAAAGAAAAATATATGAACAACTATTCCCAAGGGATTGAGCACTTTCTTAGTCTTTCCCATATGCCCACCATTGAACTAGGTATGATAGTTACAAAAGAGAGAAAATATTACACCAGAATTGACACAAGTTCTAAACATGGAGTTTGTTTTCCCTGACTGCTTTATCTCCACCGGCACCATCATCTGAGGGTTTATAGGATGCCTTATCCATTAGACATACCTTAAATCAAGGAACACGTTTTATGGTCAAGGAGGTCTGACAATGAGCCTGTAACCGCAGAATTCATGGTGCTTACTTATCACCGAGAAGCAGCTATCTGATAGAACTGTGGAATGGGAAGGGCACCTGAGTGGCTAAGTTGGTTGGGCATCTGCCTTTGGCTCATGTCATGATCCCAGGGTTCTGGAATCGAGCCCTGTGTCAGGCTCCCTGCTCAGTGAGGAGCCTGCTTCTCTCTCTCCCTCTGCTTGTGTTCTCTTTGTCAAATAAATAAAATCTTAAAAAACTATGGAATGGGGGCACCTGGGTGGCTCAGTGGGTTGGGGCCTCTGCCTTCGGCTTAGGTCATGATCCCAGGGTCCTGGGATCGAGCCCCGCATCAGGGGCTCTGCTTAGCTGGGAGCCTGCTTCCTCCTCTCTCTCTCTCTGCCTGCCTCTCTACCTACTTGTAATCTCTGTCAAATAAATAAATCTTAAAAAAAAAAAAACAACAACTATGGAATGGTATATTGAAGACTCAGCTGAATTAAAACTTGCAACATTGGGGAGCTGTCCTCTAGGATACAGTATGTGCACTGATAACTCGAACCAATAACATACGTACAATATTTTGTCTCCAACAGAAAGATTAAGTGGGTACAGGAACCAAGGGGTACAGGGGTAATAACCCCTATTACTATCATATGCAGTAACTCACTTGTGGAATTTGTGCTTCATATCTCCAAACCCAGAGTCTTCTGGGTTATGGTTCTGATTCGCAGGAAGAACATTTCTTCTAGGAGCTACATTAAGTGTTCAAGTGAACTGGAAAGTAAGAATATCACCAGGCCCCGTAAGGTTCCTTGTGCCAGTAGATCAGCAGGCAAAGAATGGAGTTATTATTAAGGCTCTCTCCCTGCCGCACACACTACATAAATACAAAAACATACACAGCCATCTGCATTCAATAAGCTACCTTCCTGAATTTTTTAGGCACTTTAGTGTAGGAATGGGGCAGGAGGAGGGGGGAATAGGTATGAAGGGGAGAAGACAAGGTTTAGACAAGAAAGACAATGCATAACAATGTTATGTTCTTAAGATGACTTGGAACACTGGAAAGAACTTTGAGGAAGTATGTAGAGGAAGAAATTGTAGGGCTATGGGGCGTTCAAGGAAAAGCTGAGCTGAGGTGAGATACCCCCAAAACCAGACTCAGCGATTGGAGAACAAGGCCGCAGTCCTCCCGCGTTCCTAGAGTGGACCCCGAATGACTTCTTGAAATATTCTGTTCAGAGATTGGAATTAACCATACCCACTTACTGTTTCATACAGAAGTTTGTCGGTTGTCATAAAGAAAAGTATTGAGCAAAGTATCGGAACTCAGGGATGAGATGTACATTTTCCTCATTGAAAAGCAATCTCATTTGGCAAATATTTTTGAAGATGACATTTGGGTAACAAAACTGGCCTATTTAAGTGATGTTTTTGGCATTCTTAATGAGTTAAATTTGAAAGTACACGGCAAAAAACAATGTATTTCAGTATCTTTTTTTTTTTTAAGATTTTATTTTTATTTGACAGAGAGAGATCACAAGTAGGCAGAGAGGCAGGCAGAGAGAGTGAGAGGGAAGCAGGCTCCCTGCTGAGCAGAGAGCCCGATGCGGGACTCAGTCCCAGCACCCTGAGATCATGACCCGAGCGGAAGGCAGCGGCTTAAACCACTGAGCCACCCAGGCGCCCCTGTATTTCAGTATCTTGAAGGTATTCTAGGATTCCAAAAGACATTACTGTTGTGGCAAGCAAGACTTAAAAGTAATCGCCCTAGTTACTATACGTTCCCAACTTTGTTGCAACACGCTGAAGAGAACATCATGAATGAAGACCGCTTAAAGGAAATAAAATTAGAGATAATGATGCATCTCGCTTCTTTGTCTCAAACCTTTCATCATTACTTTCCAGAAGAGAAATTTAAATCATTAAAGGAAAGTATTTGGATAAAAGATCCATTTGTTTTTCAGACCGCGAAATCAATCATTGAGTTAAACTTGGAGCCCGAAGAAGAGAATGAATTATTGCAGCTCAGTTCATCTTTCACGCTAAGGAATTATTATAAGACACTGAGTTTATCAACATTTTGGATTAAGATTAAAGATGAATTTCCATTACTAAGTAGAAAGAGTATGTTGTTGTTATTACCATTCACAACTACTTATTTGTGTGAACTAGGATTTTCAGTCTTGACACGATTAAAAACAAAGAAAAGAAACGGGCTCAATAGTGCACCTGACATGCGGGTAGCCTTAGCCTCCTGTGTTCCTGACTGGAACGAACTTATGAACAGGCAGGCACACCCCTCACATTAAATCCAGTCTCTGTGAAATTTGGTTTTGTACTTTTTAAGGGTTTTTTTTTTTTAGTAGATTGTATTTAAAGTATTAATAAAATTATATTTGGAATTTACTATGTTTCATTTTCCTATGTAATCAGTGTCATTCCAGGAAACTTTTCCAGTTACACAAATTGGGTGTATGTGTACCCAGCACATCTTCCTTTCAGGCAGGGCCCAGTCAAGTTCAATTTCTCACCATCTATGTACTTCTGTGGTCTTCCTTTTTTGTTCTAATTCCAGGAAGTGAATCTTGATGCTAATCACGGTTTAACACCCTCCTCACACTGGGTTTATTTAAGCATGGCCACGTGTTATAATTCTAGCTAATGAGATGCATATGTAGGACACTCTGTCAGTGTGTTTTGTGAAGGTGTCCCTTGCTCTCAGAGAGAAGATAGTGATAGGGGCATCGTTTTTAAATCTCCCCAAGTCTCTCCTTAAAAACAGAGCAACTAAGATAGCCAAAGGGAAACTCATGGACGTCATCTACAGCAAAACCAGGTGACAGGATACCACTAACAGAAAACTAACATGGTCTCAAGCCATTGTGGAGAAGGAAAGAGAAGAAACAAGCGTCTGATAGATTTGAAAGCTGTGAACAGGTACTCGTGCAAAATTGCAGTGAGCTACACTAAGACCAGCCCCTTAAACCAGGAGCAGCTTGCCCACTTCAGTAGAGGGTGTGTTTTAGGGGTTGGTGGCAAAGCCTGGGAGCAGGATGGACCCTGTGGAATAGAATCCAAATTCACTAAGACGGGAACAAGAGAGACCGAGTCTTACCTCTGTGTCCTTAAGGATTGTTTGCTTTGGTTTCCTTTGCCCCCAATCAAGTTTTTTTTTTTTTTTTTTTTGTCTCCTGATTAGTGACAGCTGGCCTGTGGCCAAATTCCAGGGTTTGCCCAAGGGCCATCCTCTTGAGTTTATGATGGGTCTTTCCTACTAAAAAGGATTTCCTGCTAAAATCCTGCCCCTTCTGGATCAAATACCAGCTTCCTTTATGTTTTCTCATGATGGCAGTAACTAGTACACCTATCTCACCAGCACCATTCAACAAGGGACAATTTGGAATTGCAGTGACCCCTTTGGGAGAACATCTTTATCTAGGAAGATGTTGGAATGGGGAGTGAAGCTCACTCAGTTTGCTGCCAGAAAGAGAACCAGAAGGCTGTGAAAACATCAGATACAGAACTTGTCTCTCACTGTAGTGTTGGGGTCTATGTTACACTGAGGAGACCTGAGGCTCCAGCCTCCATTTCAGAGATAACGAGTCACAGTGAGGTCCTCTCTCTGTGCCTCCATCTCTTCTGTAAAATGAGGACTATACTGTTTGCTTTCCCTGCAGAGCTTTTGAAGACCATAGGAAAAATTCCTATTTCCTATGCTCTTCAAAACTTAAAGCACTTACAACTTAAAGCACTATATAAACAGGGTGTATTCAAGAAAAAGATACACCACGTGCTGCTGAGAATTCAGGATCTAGAACTGGACAGATGAATTCTGTCTCCGATCCTTACTACCTATCTACCTATCTGACCTTAGCTTTCTGAAGCTCGGATTGACCAATTCTAAAATTGGGACGCACCTGGGGCGCCTGGGTGGCTCAGTTGTTGAGCATCTGCCTTTGGCTCCCGTCATGATCCCAGGATCCTCGGATTGAGCCCTGCGTTGGGCTCCCTGTTTGGGGGGGGAGCCTGCTTCTCTCTCCCTCTCCCACTTCCCTGCTTGTGTTCCCTCTCTAGCTGTCTTTCTCTGTCCAATAAACAAATAAGTAAAATCTTTTTTAAAAAATACAATAAAATTGGGACATACTACTAAGTAGTTATTAAAAATGTATTGTAAATCTACATGTATTGGGAATACACTGGAAGCCAGTACGTTGAAAATACCCTCCTAAGTTAGGACAGAATTGTGTCTCCCCTCCTGAAGAAATTAAGAATAGAGCTTCCCTATGACCCTGCAATTGCACTGCTGGGTATTTACCCCAAAGATACAGATGTAGTGAAAAGAAGGGCCATCTGTACCCCAATGTTTATTGCAGCAATGGCCACGGTCGCCAAACTGTGGAAGAGCCAAGATGCCCTTCAACGGATGAATGGATAAGGAAGATGTGGTCCATATACACAATGGAGTATTATGCCTCCATCAGAAAGGATGAATACCCAACTTTTGTAGCAACATGGACGGGACTGGAAGAGATTATGCTGAGCGAAATAAGTCAAGCAGAGAGAGTCAAGTATCATATGGTCTCACTTATTTGTGGAGCATAACAAATAACATGGAGGACATGGGGAGATGGAGAGGAGAGGGAGTTGAGGGAAACTGGAAGGGGAGATGAACCATGAGAGACTATGGACTCTGAAAAACAACCAGAGGGTTTTGAAGGGGCGGGGGGGGGGGGGCGGGGTGAGGAACCAGGTGGTGGGTAATAGGGAGGGCACGTACTGCATGGAGCACTGGGTGTGATGCCAAAACAATGAACACTGTTATGCTGTAAATAAACAAATAAATGAATAAAAAAAAGGGGGGGGGGGAAGAAAAGGAAAAAAAAAAAAAAGAATTGTGTCTCCCAAAATTCGTACGTTGAAGCCCTAACCCCTAATGTGACTGCATTTGGAGACAAGGGGGTAAAGTGAAATGAGGTCATAGGGTTGGCCCTCATCTATAGGACTGATGTCCTTACATCCAGGAGCGCACGCACACAGGAGAAAGGCCGCGCGAGGACACAGCAAGAAGGCCGCTGTCAGCAAGCCTAGGAGAGGGCACAGTAGAAACCAACTCTGCTGTCACTTGGACCTCTCACTTCCAGCCTCCGAAACTGTAAAAAAAAAAAAATTTAGCTTCTGTTGTTTGAGTCACCCTTTCTGCAGCATGTAGTTCTAGGGGCGGAGCATACTAACTTACCAGGTAAAGTATTCAGCGCAGAAATAGACACGTCGGGTGCACAACAAATATAAGCTTTTTTTCTCATAGAAACAAGATAACCCCAATGGTTTAAGGTTGTTTATCTGTTTGTAGTAACACAGCGCAACCTATTTTCTCCTGGTTGCGCTCACAACCAGGGATGTATACTGTACTTGTTTTTGTTTGTTTTTTTTTTTTTAAGATTTTATTTACTCATTTGACAGAGAGAGAGATCACAAGTAGGCAGAGAGGCAGGCAGAGAGAGAGGGGGAAGCAGGCTCCCCACTGAGCAGAGAACCTATGCGGGGCTCGATCCCAGGACCCTGAGATCATGACCTGAGCCAAAGACAGAGGCTTAACCCACTGAGCCACCCAGGTGCCCCTGTAGTTTTCTTTTTCTGGACGTTCTCTAGGTTTCTTTCTCCTCAGGTCTAAACCACCAGAACTGCACTTACTGGTGAAGTCATTCTAGAAGTCTGTACAAGGTTAGAAAGAACGCTCATTCTTTCCTCCCACGCCTTTCCTGATGGGTCCCATCATTTAGGTTTAAGTCAAAGCACAAAGCTGGGCTGGGCAGGGGCGAGGGCACCGTGGAGGAGGAGCTTCCCTCCACATCCTGCTGGGGTGACCCCTCCACCACCCGCACACAGGAACTCGGAGCCGGAGGGGTCGACCCGGGAGAAGGAAGACCAGCAGCACCAGACCTTTGGGACAAATACAAGTCCCAGAAAACCCACCAGGAGTGCTTCACAGCTCCGCCCCCCCCCCCCACCCTCCTCCATGTCTTTGGTGTTCTCTAGGAATCTGGGAGGTCTCACCATGTCGGTGCTTCCCTGATCCTTCCTCTACACATGCAGGGGGCTTTAGCCTCCTCAGACAGGGAAAAAGACCAAAGTTTAGAAGCATTTCCTCCCCAGTGAGAAAGAAAGAAAGGAACTATGGGGAATCTAGCCTCCAGGTGGAAGGTGCAGGTCAGAAGTTCCTCCTGTAGGGAAAGTATGTCGAGATACTGACAGGGGGCCTAGCTGTGCTCAAATGGTTCCAGTACTTTTGGAAAAACAATAGAAAAATTTTATAGAACCAATCACAGGCTTCCTCTCTGCCCCCAGTACCATAGCAAATATTTTCTAAAAACATGCTCCATGCACCCATTTACTGATGTAATTGATTAGAACCTAGATTCTACTGTTCTGTTCCCTTTTTTGCCTTAGTCCCCTCCAATTTTGCAATATTAAAAAGGTTAAGAAAGAAGTGTCTCGAGCCAACAAATCTTACTCTAACTTGCCCAAACTCGAGCAAAATAAAATGCATGACCCTAATGTTTTGTTTCCCTTTCCTTTTGGAGGTTTGGAAGAGAAGGTATGATGGATACGGTGACTAACACCAAAAAGCTTTTCAAACATTGAAATCACAAAACTGTCTTAATTCTTTTTTGTCTTCCTGCACCCCGAAGCAATGAAGGAAAGCTGTTAAGACTGATCTGTAAGACTGATCAATATAGTTGTCAGCTCAGGAGGATGTTTCTGGCAATCAGAACCTGGATAGTCAACTGTCAGAAAATGTTTTCTCCAGTTCAACATGTTTATGAAGGATTTGTTACATAAATGTGCCTGAAAACTGGGGATTCACCCATCAGGGTGGGTTTGATAATCCCATGGGACCTGTGACAATTTTAAGATTTTGTAACTGTATGATTTTATGGTATCTTGAATCAGAATTCTTTTTCACACAGGTGACAAAAACACAGTTTTGCCACTTTGCAGTGTTTGATGTTTAATAATAAAAGGTGTGCCTGGGTGGCTCAGTCAGTTAAGCGACTGACTCTTGATTTCGGTTCAGGTCATGATCTCAGGGTCATGAGGCAGAGCCCTGAGTTGGGCTCCACGCCGGGCATGGAGCCTGCTTAGGATTCTCTCTCCCTCCCCTTCTCACATCCTTGTCCCAGGTCAGGTGCCCACGCACACACAACTCTCTCTAAAAGGGAAAAAAAAAAAAAAAAAAAAAAGCTTAAAAAAATAATGTAAGACATAATATAGCTTAGTGCTTAAGAGTTTAGATTTGGAGGCAAAGTGGAACGTGGTCTGGCTGGGTTCAAATACTAGTTCTGCCACATGCTGTGTGCCTTTGGGCACGTGAATTACCTATTGTAAACTTCAGTGTTAAAGAGAGATGATCCATATAAAGCACACGATGTTTGGAACATGGCAAATGCTCAATAAACATTAATACCAGTCTTCACTGAAGTGTTCCTTCTCCATTAAGTCTTGTATGTGACCTTCAGTAGTGATTCTCCTTGTAGGAGACTTCCTAAATGCTACCAGTGAGGCTCTGACACTCACTTTACATGAAATTGGTGGTTACCTGTCCCGAGGGTGTCACTGTCTCTTTAAGCAACTAATGGCTTTCAGCAAGAGCCACCCAATTCCATTAAACTTTCTATTTCGTTTTCCACCCAAACCCTACATAAGCCAGCAGCGCATCCCTTTCTACCTATATCCCATCCCAGTTCACCACAGTTGAGTGTCCCACAACTGAACAGCCACCTCACACCAGAAACTACCAGTACTCCGCCCACCAGCAGTGATGGGGGTCCTCCCTGCCTCCTGGCTGAGTGGCCAACTCCACAATCCATTCTTACAGTCAGCTTCCTGGGACCACCCATGGCACCAAATGTCTTAGATCAGATTTCCTAAAGCAGAGCCTGAGAAAGGGATTCAGAGCCATGTGATCTGTTGGGGAAGTGCTCTTCAGGAAAAGTTTTTGTGTTTTTTTTTTTAAGTAAACCCTATGCCGAAAGTGAGGCTTGAACTCATGACCCCAAGATCAGGAGTCACATGCTCCCCCATCTGAGCCAGCCAGGCGTCCCTTCCAGAAAAGTCTTTATGGGAAGGAATGAAACAGGATAGAGAGAGGCAAGAACCAAGCATGGATGCAGTCTCAGATACAGTCTGGCCTGATCCACAAAGGAGGGTTCTGCACCACAGTTCTCCCCGTCCCCCACTGAGACAGACCTAGTGAATTGGCCTTTTGTATCCCCCATATCAATCAGCCGCTGGCTGGCGGGTATGGAGGACAGCTAACTCCTGCGAGGAATCTCCCATCATCTGAGGACAACTTTCCAGAGTCTCTAGAGAAGGGGGGAAGTTTTGAGTACTCAGCAGCCAAAACTCAGCGGCCAGAGGATGGGTGTGCCAGCTTGGTAATGGGGATCTGGGCAGGGCACCGGTGTACAAAACATAGAGTCAACAAGCATTTACTGTTTATTGTAAGCCCAGCAGTCGGCCGAAGCAGTTCCCAGAAGCACTCTCTCCCTGTCTCTAGAAAAGGGGCTCAAATTAACCCTCTTATCCATGTCATCTTTCCCCCAAGACCTTCCCACAAAGCAGGGCTAACCAGAAGATGTACCTTTCTATTCCCGATTACGGTTTACTTTCAAATCCAACTGAAATCCAAACTGACACTTATTCTACACACCATTATCCTAGGGAGGAGGTCTATCTCCAGAGCAACTGGAAATTGCGACACATCCTCCCGGACCAAGATTCTTAACTTGGTCCAGGTCCTTCCATGGACACAGTTGCCCTCCATCTTGTGGGTGACAGACTGAAAACCAGCCCACAGTTTGGCCTATTTTCTCTTCTCTCTTCCCAAGGTCCCTCTCTCTTCTCCTTAAGATGTGACTGATCAACAGTTTCTCTCCTCAATTTACGCACTTAACTCCTCTTGCTACCAGTCACCTTTGATGCTAGTAGAATCAAAACAAAAACAAGGTGGAAAATGTTTCATGGAGAAGTCAGAGCCAAATAATGCAATGGGAACACATACCATCCAGCCTCTGAACCCCGATTTTGCCAGAATATAAATACCTTAAGTCGATTTCTTTTCAAAGCCTTTAATACTCAAGATGCGCACAACAGCCGGAGCACTCTAGAGGCTGCAATCCTCGTTTCTAGAAAAGGTCCGTTGCTGAGGTACCAAAACAGAAATCATGCTGAAGAGTTCTCTCTTCCTTTCACTGTGCTCTTCCCTGAATAAGCTGTCAAACAAGGCAGAAACTGCAAATAAAGCTTATTTCTACTGCATTCATGAGGCTTTTCTCAGTGTGAGCTTTCTGAGATTCAACCAAAGAATGAGTTCCACCTGAAGGCTCTCCTTCATCCACCGTATCCATGGGTTCTCTCGTCTAGATTCTTAAGCATGAAGATCCTAACAAAAGCATTTCTCAATGAGGAAAGCAAATAGGTATCTACTCACTGTGGGTTCCCCAGTGTCCCTAAGTTCTAACTGAAGGATTTCAACCTGTCTGTAGGTTTGATGGTTACACTGGAGAGAATGCTGGAAGTTATTACATTCATTATAGGAGTAGGGTTTCTCTTAGGAAGGCTTCTCTAAAATTGAGTAAGAGCTGTTCTACAACGGAAACATCTATACACTTCAAGTATTTACGGGATCTGTCCTCTCATGACTTCTCAGATGTTTGAAGAGGCTACAACTCCAACTGAAACTCATTCCACATTCTTTACACTGAAAGGGTTTCTCACCAGTATGGATTCTCTGATGCTGATTAAGATGGGATTTCAGAGTGAAGCCTCTGCCACACTCGTTGCACTGATGGGATTTCACGTTGGAGTAGGTTTTTTGATGTTGTGTTATGTGGGAACACTGGCCAGTGCTTTCTCTACATATACCACATTTATGGGTCTTCTCTGCACTGTGAGTTCTGTAATGCTGGATAAGGTCTGAGCTGTAACTAAAGGCTTTGCCACAGATATCACACTTATAAGGCTGCTCTTGTAACTCAATCTTCTTATCTTCAATCACTGTCAGGTTCCAGCTATAGGCTTCCTCACAAATGCCATTTTTTTCATTTCTCTGACCCATGTGGAGCACCTGATGTTCAACGAGGCTAACGTACTGAAAGAAGATTTCTCCACACTCATGACACTGATGGGATTTCTCTCGCGAGTGGAGTCTCAGATGCCCCGCAAGGTGGGACCGCCTGCCAAAGCCTTTCCCGCACTCGTTACACTTAAAGGGTCTCTCCCCACTGTGCACGCTCTGATGCTGAACGAGATGGGACCTCACCCTAAACGCTTTCCCACACAAGTGACAGGTGTAGGGCTTCTCGCCAGTGTGGACTCGCTGATGCTGAGTGAGGTGCACACGCTGATTGTAGCTTTTCCCACATTCGTCACACCTAAAGGGCTTCTCCCCCGTGTGTATTCGTTGATGTTGAATCAGATGTGCGCTCTGAATAAAGCTTTTTCCGCATTCGTTACATTTGTACGGTCTCTCTCCTGTGGCTGATTTTTTGTGCACATATGTGACTTCATTGAAATTTATCCTCTTTGAAGAGGGCTGTCCTAGTATCTCCTTCCTGGGAATTCCCTGCTTTCTATCCAACTGGCCTGGGTGTTCATGGCCTTCTTCAAAATCTTGACCTTCAGAAACATTTCTTTGGATTCTTCCTGATAGCTCCAAATCTGCTTCTGAAAATTCTGAAATTTTCTTCTTAACATTCAATTTTATATTCTTACTTCTCTTGTCATTGCCTGAAAGAATAAAGAGGAAATGCAAATGTCACCAGTTTTTGGTTTTTTTTTTAAAGATTTTATTTATTTGAGAGAGAGAGAGAGAGCATGAGCAGGGGGAGGGTCAGACAGAGGGAGGAGCAGACTCCCAGCTGAGCAGAGAGCCCGACGTGGGGCTCAATCCCAGGACCTGAGATCATGACCGGAGCCAAAGGCAGATGCTTACCCCACTGAGCCACCCAGGCGCCCCTGTCACTAGTTCTTTTACCGGACAAAAATAAACTGTCAGGAGAAAGGATAATCAGGTGAAACCATGATGTGATGGCAGTAACCAAGGGAGGGGTTGACTGTTCGCAACTGATGCCAGCAGGAGTGAAAAGAAACTTTGGTATTTGTCTAGTGAAAAGAATGAGATGAAGAGGCTCACTGGTCAGGGTGGGGAGAGTGCCCGAGGAGGAGGAGGAGTAGCACACTTCTATCATACTACGGGAAGGAGAGAAGGTATTCTGAAATGTGAACATGAGTTGGGCAGACAGAATGAGACAGAACAAAAACACAGCTGGATGAGATGAGAGCAGAAAAGAACGGAAAGATGGGAAGCAAAGGAGATACCGAGTTACAGAGTTGGAAGGGAACCTCATCAGGATCCATGACAAAAACTACTGTGGGGGTGGGGGGGGGAGTGTTAATCAATCTCTGCTCTCTCTCTCTCTCTCTTTTTTTTTAAGATTTTATTCATTTATTTGACAGAGATCACAAGTAGGCAGAGAGGCAGGCAGAGAGAGAGGAGGAAGCAGGCTCCCTATTGAGCAGAGAGCCCAATGCGGGGCTCGATCCCAGGACCCTGAGATCTTGACCTGAGCTGAAGGCATAGGCTTTAACCCACTGAGCCACCCAGGCGCCCCAATAAAATCTTTAAAAAAAAAAAAAAAGACCCATAAAAATGTTTTTGACCTTTCATTCACTAATCCCCTTCTGGGCATCTATAAGGAAATTATCCTAAATATATTTTTTGAAAAGTTATCAGGACAAAAGAAAAAAATAATTTGAAGTTCAACTGAGGAACAGTTAAGTGTTGGCGTCTCCACACAATGGCAGGAAATAACAGGAGGGCCGAGCCATACTGGACAAAGTGTGTCTAATATTTAGCTGTACCCTCTGAGAACACCTACATAAAAATAAGCTTATGAAAAAAAAAAAGATAGAAGGAATACACTAAATAGTAACAGTTCTATTAGTCAGGATGGTGGGATTGTGGATCCTGCTTGCTTTCCTCCAACTTCCTGGTCCAGTATTATTTTATCATTTTAAAATAAAATGTGAGTTAGCAAAACGAGAAAAGGGGAAAGAGAAAAGGAAGCATGCGGCAGAGCCAAAAATCCTCATTTACTACAACAGAAAGGCAAGAGATAATGTTTAAAATCGGGAAGTCGGGCAATAGCCATATGATTGACAGAGAAGGAATTACCAGGGGCATCTGGGTGGCTCAGTCAGTTAAGCGTCTGCCTTTAGCCCAGGTCATAATCCCGGGGTCTGGGGATCAAGCCACACATTGGGCTCCCCTCCCTGCTTGGCGGGCAACACGCCTCTCCCTCTCCCCAACCCCTGCTCCTGCTCTATCTCCCTCTCAAATAAATAAATGAAATCTTAAAAAAAAAAAAAATAGGGAATTACCAGAACAAACAGGTAAGAAAGCTGAAAGCAGGGGCGCCTGGGAGGGTCCTGGGATCGAGCCCCACATCGTGCTCTCTGCTCAGCAGGGAGCCTGCTTCCCTTCCCCTCTCTCTGCCTGCCTCTCTGCCTACTTGCGATCTCTCTCTGTCAAATAAATAAATAAAATCCTTAAAAAAAAAAAAAAAGAAAGCTGAAAGCAGGTACCTCTGGGAAGAGGGAAGCTGGGGAGGGCAGAGGGCATAGGTTTGCCCACTCACCGGACTCATTAAAGTATTAAACAATGAAACGGACTGTGATCTCTGCCCCTTAGCTACTGCTCGCAGTAGCACAACCTGTCTGTCCTGTTGCTCTAAGTTCATAAAACCATTTCGCCTCCGCTTATTCTCCAAACACAAACCCCCGATACGTACATCTTTGGGATTTCTCTCTGAAGTGGCGTTTCAGGTGCTCGATCAGATGGGAGTGCCGGCTGAAGTTCTTCCCGCACTCGGTACAGCCGTACGGTCTCTCTCCGCTGTGCACACTGTGATGCTGGACGAGGTGTGAGCTCACACGGAAGGCTTTTCCGCACACCTGACACTTGTACGGCTTCTCGCCAGTGTGGACTCGCTGGTGCTGAGTCAGATGCACGCGCTGATTGTAGCTTTTCCCACACTCACTACACTTGAACGGTTTTTCTCCAGTGTGGATTCGCCGATGCTGAATGAAGTTCGAGGCTTGAAGGAAAAATTTACCGCAATCGTTACATTTGTGACCTCTCTCGCCACTTGTGTTTTGCTTACGGGGAACGTCCGTGATGGCACTGAGATCTCTTTTCTGGGAAGGGTTCTGCCTTGATTTCCCTGCTGTGGGGTTGACCTGCCACCTCTCTACCATGCTGTGAAGGTCACTAACTTCTCCAAACCCTTGACTCTGGGGCACATTTCTTCCAGGGCTTCCTGACGTCATCCAGTGGGGTTCAGCGTCATCAGAAATCGGCTTGACGGCGAGTTCCACGTTGTCATGCCCAGAATCATAATCTGAAGTAATAGAAGGAAAACGGATTAGCTATTCCCCATACAGGAAGAAACAAAATGACGGAAGGACATGGATAATTATGAAGCCGACATGTGCTAGCACTGCAGGACTTGGCAAAGGCAGTTTTATGCGCCAGGGAGGGGACAAAGAATCCTCTGGCGGAAACAGACAGGCTGGGGATGGAAGCGCTGGCAAGAATGCATCAAACGGATGAAACTGGGAGAGCAGTCCTTCTACTTAATGAAGGTGACGCCCTCCTGGTGGCGTATTTAACAGAACCTATGCATGCACAGCTGTGCAACAGTAAACCTTCTTCATAAAATGTGGTATTGGGTTGTGCAGCCAACCCAATCTTCACCTCCTTCTTCCCGTTCATTTACAGCATGGAGAAGAAAGATGATCTTTCCAGCTTTTTTAATCCCCAAAGAATCTCAGTTTGGTATGAATCAGTCTAAAGGAAAAAAGGCATTTTTCCTATACCCAGAGAAGAATCTAGTACTGTTAAGAGCTAGCTTAACACCTAATAGTCATTGATGCCTACAGATGCTGGAGAGACGGCAATCATCTCCCTATGTAACCTGATCGGCAACCTACATTTCACTGGAAGCATGGACATTTATTACGCTTTGCAGAGATAAATCTTCAGTAATTAAAAAATACGGACTATTGGTGGCGCCTGGGTGGCTCAGTGGGTTTAAGCCTCTGCCTTTGGCTTAGGTCACAATCCCAGGGTCCTGGGATCGAGCCCCGCATCGGGCTCTCTGCTCAGAGGGAGCCTGCTTCCTCCTTTCTCTCTGCCTGTCTCTCTGCCTACTTCTGAGCTGTCAAATAAATAAATAAAATCTTTTTTAAAAAATAGGGACTATTATTTTTTATATGCTAGAGAGAGACAGAGAGACAAGGGCCTACTAAGAACTTTCTAATAAGATTTTTCTTTTTGTAAACAGAAAAGTTGTTTTCAAATATTACACAATCAGGGTAATGAGAGATACCATTTGCTGAGTGCTCCTATGGACCAGATCTATAAATATTTGTTGAATATTTTATAGCATTTAATCCTAACAATGACCTTTTGAGGTAGATACTATTACTAACGTATTTTTCATAGTGAGAAGTTGTAATTTTTTTTTTTCAGATTTTTATTTTAGAGAGTTGGGGGAGGAGAGAGAGAGAGAGTCTTTTTTTTTTTTAAGATTTTATTTATTTGACAGAGAGAGAGATCACAAGTAGGCAGAGTCAGGCACAGCGGGGGGGTGGGGGTGGCGAGCAGGCTCCCCACTGAGCAGAGAGCCTGGTGCAGGACTCGATCCCAGGACTCTGGGATCATGACCTGAGCCGAAGGCAGTGGCTTAATCCACTGAGCCACCCAGGCGCCCCAGAAGTTGTAATTCTTACACCATCAAGAAAACTTGAGTTTTAATTTCTTAAAACTCTTTTTACTTCTCTTCCTAAAAGACATCTTAATAGTAGAAACAAACATATACGCAAAAAGAATGGTTTTTTTCCTCCCCCATTTAAGTAGGCAGGTAATCTCCCTGTCATCACAGGCTTTTTCTCTTTTATTCACATCTGCTTATACCCACACATTCCACTCTTACCAGAATTCTCTCCCATTCAACCAGTCAAAAAAGCACATGGTTTTCTTTTTCCAGGGATGAATTCAAAGAAAAAAAAAAATCAGATTAGCCCAATGCACCTCTCTCATTCTATTAACAATTGCCCTTTTCCAGAGAAAGTGATTATATACGTTATCACACCAATGGGTTCAGATTAACTTTTTTCCTCTTTCCCCACCTCTTTACCATGTACACGACAAACTTTCTATTGATGTTCTGGGTTTATCTGTATATCTGACAGAGGACTATGCTTCTTGCTCAATGCTCTGCCCAGCTAGTTAGTAATACAATGGTGGGGGGAGAGGAGATAAAAACAAATCAGGCAGACTTGGTGCTTTAAATATTCAGGCCTTTCAACCTCACTGCTGCCCTGTCTGGCATTCTACATTCCTACGTTTGGCTCCTCTCCCCACTCATTTTTCTCATTAGCGATGTAAAAATATCTCCACCGTGAGGGGCACCTGGGTGGCTCAGTGGGTTAAAGCCTCTGCCTTCGGCTCAGGTCATGATCCCAGGGTCCTGGGATCAAGCCCCGTATCGGGATCTCTGCTCCGCACAGAGCCTGCTTCCTCCTCTCTCTGTGCCTGCCTCTCTGCCTAGTTGTGATTTCTCTCTGTCAAATAAATAAAATATTTTAAAAAAAAATCTCCACCGTGGCTTCCAAGATATATCACTGCTACTTTAAAATTCCAGTACTGTATGGTACGTTATCATTTTTGCAAAAACGTGTGGATACAGAATATGCCGGGAGATACAACCCAGAAACTGGTAATAGTCAACAGAAGACTGAGGACTGGGATAGGTGACTCAGTTTTTTACTTTAGACCCATTTATACTATTTGAATATGTTTTACTATGTGTATGTACGGCCTTTTTTTTTTTTCTTTAAGATTTTATTTAGGGAGAGAAGCAGGCAGAGAGAGAGAGGGAGAAGCAGGCTTCCTGCTGAGCAGAGAGCCCAATGCAGGGCTCGATCCCAGGACCTGAGCCGAAGGCAGACCTGAGCTGAAGGCAGAGGCTTTAACGCAATGAGCCACCCAGGTGCCCCTACTGTCTTCTTCAAGCCAAAGTTCTCCAGGGTATTCGAACCCCTACTCTGCCACCTACTTCATCACCTGCTCTTTCTCAACGGGTGACTGGCTCCTCTTTCAAAGAAAGGCAAAGCTCCTATAGCCACAACCAAAAACTTGCTGGCAGCCTTCCTCCATCATCCTCCCGTCATCTCATGGGGGAAGAGCTGTCTCTGTGGCCAGAGGCCAAGCCTCACTCCTGGACCCTGGATCTCCCAATGCCATCCCCTTTTTGAGGGCCCACCCTCATCAATGATCTCCTCTTCCTTGCCCCATCATTTCAACTCACTCTTTACTAGTTCTTTTCCTACAGCATTTAAGTCTGCTTAGAACTCTCCCACTGAAAAAGAGAACGTACAGAGGTGCCTGGGTGGCTCGGTCAGTTAACCGGCTGACTCTTTAACTTTGGCTCAGGTCATGATCTCCGGGTCATGAAATCAAGCTCCATGGCTCAGTGAGAGTCTGCTGGAGATTCTCTCTCTCCCTTCTCCCTTTGCCCTCCCTCTAATAAAAAAGAAAGAAGGAAAAAAGAGAACATACAAAACCAAGCTATCCACCTAAGCCATGTACTCTTACACTGATAAGTCCTCTTTCTCATTAACTTCACAATGTTCTCGAAAGTTTATGTGTGATAGCCTTCTCAAATTCCTCTCCTTTGCTATCTTAACAGAAACTGTCCTTACTCCCCAACATCCCAGACACCCCACTAAATGGCTGTCTCCAGGATACATCTATCTTTTTAAAATTCTCTTTCTGAATCTGACGGATACTTTTTAAAACCCTGGCCTCCTCTTTTTTTTTTTTTTAAGATTGTATTTATTTAAGACAGAAGCAAGAAAGAGAGCATGAGCAGGGGGAGGCACAGAATGAGAGGGAGAAGCAGGCTCTCCAACTGAGCAGGGAACCTGACACAGGGCTCGATTCTGGGACCTCTGGATCATGACCTAAGCCAAAGGGAGACCCTTAACCAAATGAGCCACCCAGGCACCCCAAATCTTGACCTTCTCAATGCTGTTAAGAACACACAAGCACGAAAATAATCTAATGTGGCCTTCCCAGAGAAGATAAGGGGCAGAAATAATCTAATATGTTCTTAATGTAGGAGTACACTAGAGTTGTAAAGAGCTTATAATGAACAGATGGATTTTTTAAAAAAAATCAGAAAGGACAAAGTTAAAACTGCTTGGAAAACAAAGAAGAACTGTGCCAAGTACTGAAAGCCTGAAACCCATTAAATGCCTGCAAAGTAACTGAAAAAAAGAAAACGATACTACCAGACTCAAATGTGAAATCTGAAATGAATTTGAAATTCATTTAAAAAGAGAATGAAGGGGCGCCTGGGTGGCTCAGTCATTAAGCCACTGCCTTCGGCTCAGGTCATGATCCCAGGATCCTGGGATCGAGCCTCGCATCAGGCTCGCTGCTCAGTAGAAAGCCTGCTTCTCCCTCTCCTACTCCCCCTGCTTGTGTTCCCTCTCTTGCTGTGTCTCTCTCTATCAAATAAATAAATGAAATCTTTTAAAACAATAAAAATAAAAAAATAAAAAGAGAATGAAGAAATATCTGCATTGCATATAACATTTGTGCTGCATTAAGTAATCCCTTGAGATGAATCACCATCACTAAGATCCCTACAAGATAAAGCCGCAGAGGGCACGTACAAGCAAATCAAAGAAAAGGAAATACAAGTATGTATCACTAGTAGTAAAAGAAATAGAGAATTTCAGAGAGTAGGAGTCAATTTTATTTTTTTATATAAAACCCTGTAAGTGAACTAAAACTCTTAGAACAATGTAAGCTGGTGTAAATGCTTAAAAGTCGCCAAACTGTGAAAAGAACCAAGATGCCCTTCAACGGATGAATGGATAAGGAAGATGTGGTCCATATACACAATGGAGTATTATGCCTCCATCAGAAAGGATGAATACCCAACTTTTGTAGCAACATGGACGGGACTGGAAGAGATTATGCTGAGTGAAATAAGTCAAGCAGAGAGAGTCAAGTATCATATGGTTTCACTTATTTGTGGAGCATAACAAATAACACGGAGGACATGGGGAGATGGAGAGGAGAAGGGAGTCGAGGGAAATTGGAAGGGGAGGTGAACCATGAGAGACTATGGACTCTGAAAAACAACCTGAGGGTTTGGAAGGGGCGGGGGGGTGGGAGGTTGAGGAACCAGGTGGTGGGTATTAAGGAGGGCACACATTGCATGGAGCACTGGGTGTGGTGCAAAAACAATGAATTCTGTTACGCTGAAAAGAAATTTTAAAAATCTTAAAAAAAAAAAAAGAAATTTGGCATTATATGTGGCTGGCTGGCTCAGAGAAGCACGAGACTCTTGCTCTTGGAGTGGTGGGTTGGAGCCCCATGCTGGGTATAGAGACTAATTAAATAAATAAGCTTTTTTTAAAAAAGACAGATTTGACATTATATGTGTATTTCACCTGAAGTCTACCAGAGTGCTTAGTATGTAGTGGCTCTTCTAAGAGAATTCGTTCAAAAGACAATAAAAGCTGTAAGCTCCAAAATTTTGGTGCTGAGATCAGCATTTATACGGTGAGAGATTTTTTATAAATGCTCCAGGCACATAATTGAGTAAGAGTTTGCAGATCATAATTTAGAAACAAGCTCAAAATCTCATTTGGGGCTCAAAATTCAAGAAGGGACGGGGACATGTAAAATAGAGGTGGCAAGGCGAACGTCATGAACTAGGCACCTCTGATCCGAGAATGGTGATGGAATGAACCACTAGCCACCCATGCACTGGGGAAAGGGGAGATCCTCCAATAACACAGTCGCCCCTTGAACAACACGAGTTTAAACCGCACAGGTCCACTGACACGTGAATTTCCTTTGATACATATAGTCCCATAAATGCATTTCCTCTTCTCTAGCTTAGTTTCATGTAAGATCACAGTATATGACACATACATAAACTACGTGTCACTCAGCTTTATGATCTCTAAAAAATTTTTTTAAATTTTTTATTTACTTTCATTTTATTTTTTATAAATTTTTATACATTTTTGGGCTTTATGTTATCAGAAGGCTTCAGCTCAACAGTAGGCTATGACTAGTTAAGTTTTTTTTTTTTTTTTTATAGAGAGAGATTGGTTGCTATTTTTTTTTTTTTTTTTAAGATTTCATTTATTTATTTGACAGAGAGAGAGATCACAAGTAGGCAGAGAGGCAGACAGAGAGAGAGGAGGAAGCAGGCTCCCTGCAGAGCAGAGAGCCCGACGCGGGGCTCGATCCCAGGACCCTGAGATCATGACCTGAGCCGAAGGCAGCGGCTTAATCCACTGAGCCACCCAGGCGCCCCGACTAGTTAAGTTTTGCAGAGTCAAAAGTTATACTCAGGGGGCGCCTGGGTGGCTCAGTGGGTTAAGGCCTCTGCCTTCAGCTCAGGTCACAATCTCAGGGTCCTGGGATTGAGCCCCGCATCAGGCTTTCTGCTCCGCGGGGAGCCTGCTTCCCTTCCTCTCTCTCTGCCTGCCTCTCTGCCTACTTGTGCCTCTGTCTGTCAAATAAACAAATAAAAATCTTAAAAAAAAAAAAAAAGAAGTTATACTCAGACTTTCGACCGTGTGGGAGGTCGGCGCCCTTGGCCCCATGTTGCTCAAAGGTGAAATGTACTCTAATAAGCAGTTATTCGGCAAAGTCTGAGATGCCTTCACAGATGAGAATTATTCAGTTAAGAATTATTCAATTTGTTGGGGCGCCTGGGTGGCTCAGTGGATTAAGCCACTGCCTTCGGCTCAGGTCATGATCTCGGGGTCCTGGGATCGAGCCCCGCATCAGGCTCTCTGCCCCGCAGGGAGCCTGCTTCCTCCTCTCTCTCTGCCTGCCTCCCTGCCTACTTGTGATCTCTCTGTCAAATAAATAAATAAAATCTTCAAAAAAAAAAGAATTATTTAATATGTCAAGGAATAGAATACAATTAACTACTACGAATCTATTAAAACCCAAGCCTGTCATCAGACACCTGAAAAAATGTTCATCATCACTAGCCATCAGGGAGATTCAAATTAAAACCACATTGAGATACCACCTGACACCAGTTAGAATGGCCAAAATTAGCAAGACAGGAAACAACATGTGTTGGAGAGGATGTGGAGAAAGGGGAACCCTCTTACACTGTTGGTGGGAATGCAAGTTGGTGCAGCCGCTTTGGAGAACAGTGTGGCGATTCCTCAAGAAATTAAAAATAGAGCTTCCCTATGACCCTGCAATTGCACTACTGGGTGTTTACCCCAAAGATACAGATGTAGTGAAAAGAAGGGCCATTTGTACCCCAATGTTCATAGCAGCAATGGACACGGTCGCCAAACTGTGGAAAGAACCAAGATGCCCTTCAACGGATGAATGGATAAGGAAGATGTGGTCCATATACACAATGGAGTATTATGCCTCTATCAGAAAAGATGAATACCCAACTTTTGTAGCAACATGGATGGGACTGGAAGAGATTATGTTGAGTGAAATAAGCCAAGCAGAGAGAGTCAAGTATCATATGGTCTCACTTATTTGTGGAGCATAACAAATAACATGGAGGACATGGGGAGATGGAGAGGAGAGGGAGTTGAGGGAAACTGGAAGGGGAGGTGAACCATGAGAGACTATGGACTCTGAAAAACAACCTGAGGGTTTTGAAGGGGCGGGGGTGGGAGGTTGGGGAACCAGGTGGTGGGTAATAGGGAGGGCACGTATTGCATGGAGCACTGGGTGTGGTGCAAAAACAATAAATACTGTTACGCTGAAAAAATAAATAAATTAATTAAAAAAAAAAAAAAAACAAGCCTGTCAGCTCTGAGCTCTTTTACCCTAAAGCACTAAAATGAAAACATTTGCTGGATTGCAAATACTATCCCCCAAGTATTATCAGACTTTATCCATACCCTGATGATGATGATGGAAACAATCAGAATAAGCTGAATAAGAAAAAAAAAGGGAATGTCAATTTACTCTTCCACAGGAAAAAAAAATAATAATCAAAGTCACAGTAATTAAGTCACATACATGCTTTTATATGATGTGCCAGAAAAACTCTT
Source organism: Meles meles (assembly GCF_922984935.1). Taxonomy (NCBI): domain Eukaryota; kingdom Metazoa; phylum Chordata; class Mammalia; order Carnivora; family Mustelidae; genus Meles; species Meles meles. Next base: position 10,418,920 of record NC_060086.1, read on the forward strand.
TATAACAAAGTTAAGATGTCCTAATCCATGCAGATGAAATCATTCTTACCCATGGAAGTAATACTCCCAAATTTCTCCTTCCTGTCATCCCTATAGAGGGACTTCTGGGACTGGTCCAAATGTCCCCATTCCTCCAGGATGAAGGATACAGCCACATCAGCCACATCTTCAATTTTCACCAACTTCTGAAACACGAGATCACCACTAAATTCCCATTCCCTATGTTCAAATTTGGAGTGAGGGAAGGAAGTGGGAGCATGAAGGGAAAAAACAGAGGGAGGGTCTGTGCTTCAAAGAGGAGAGGGGAGCACTGGGTAGAAGGGAAAGCAACATTCAAGTAGGGACCCCAGCTGGGCCCGGTCTGCAGTGAGAGACAGAACTCCTGATGGAGATTCAGGATTATGGTGGCTACTTGTCCAAGAACAGATATGGGTCCTCACTGCGGGCATGGGACACCGGCTCACCTGGGACCCAGCCGAGAGAAGTGAGGCTGTCAGCTCCTGGCTGTCCTTCAGGGGAAGGGAAGGAACTTGGAGAGCAGGTAGGGCTGAGGGGGGAGAAAAAGAGGTGTCAGTGAGAATAACTTTGTCCAGTTCCGACTGCCATCATGGTCTACTTGCGCTCAAGAATCCACGATGGCGCCTTGCCATGTCAAGGCCCTATTTTTCTGCTTGGCTCTCAAGGCCCTCCACGTTGTGGCTCCTTCCCCACCAACTACACTCACTCTTCCCCCACAAAAACTAGACTCCCTGCTGTAGTCGGGCTAATCCCTGCCGGGGACCTCAAGACTGTGCCATTCACTTGTAAAGGATGCAATCTGCTCTGCCAAGGTCAAATCTCATCATCTCAAAGAACAACCAGTCCCACAGCTTCCAGGAGACTGAAGTGCTAGGGAGAGCCCAGGATTTCCCAAACTTTAATGTGCACACAAATTATGTGGAGGTCTTGGTACAGGACAGATACAGCTCAGCCGTTCTGCAGCGGCCCCCATATCCTGCACTTCTAACAAAGCCATGTGATTCTGGTGCTGCTCCTTGAGCCACATTTTGACAAGCAAAGTCTTAGTCCACGTTCTCTTTTGTCCAAAAGCTATCATGGTTGATGGAGAGTCAGCCAATTAGTAAAGCACTAAGTCTACATTGTGTGTTATAAGAACAGGAAGGTAAAACAATTCTTGCCTTCCAAAAACTTTACTGTCTAGTGGGGAGAGCAGACATGTGAGCCTCACTGACTTACAGCTCAGGGTAAGGGTGATATACTTGAAATTCACTCAAGTTCCCACAGAAGCTGGAAGCAGGAGCACCTCCAGAGTGGGCAGCAGGAGATGGGAGCATCAGGAAGGCCTTTCCACAGGATGTGACTGGGAAGCAGGGTTGGGGTGGGGTTTGGGGGATGAGGGTGCTTTCTGAGCAGAGAGAACTGCATGTACAATGTCTAGAGGGTCTGTTGGTGACCTTCTGACCCCTGCTGTCACCTCTGCTTGTTCTTTGTCTGAGACTGGGGGTGCATACGATCTCACGGTCTATGTATGCCCTGACTGGGACAAATCCACCTGGTATTAATCCTTAATCTGACAGTTTAGACGTTGCTATGGTTTCCCTGGTCCTAAAGATGAATGTCCTTATGTAGCTTGTTTCTCTCTAAGGACTAGGAAGTAATCAGCAATGACACACACAAAAAAGGAGATAATGGTTAGATAATGAAAGCCAGAAACAGAGACGGCAGAGACAGCAGCTGAACCCAGGAGCATGGCTACAGAGTCAAAATAAGACTCCAAGAAAGGGATGAATAGGGGCGCCTGGGTGGCTCAGTGGGTTGGGCCTCTGACTTCAGCTCAGGTCGTGATCTCAGGGTCCTGGGATCTAGCCCCGCATCTGGCTCTCTGCTCAGCGGGGAGCCTGCTTCCTTCTCTCTCTCTGCCTGCCTCTCTGCCTACTTGTGATCTCTGTCTGTCAAATAAATAAACAAAATCTTAATAAAAAAAATAAAAGGGATGAATATAGTTTGTACTTAAACAGTAATTCTGATTTTGAGTATAGACTACCTTCCAATTACAACTACAATAATTAAAATAATTATACTCCAGACAATTCCACTTATTTTATGAAGTTCCTATAAAACCTTTTGTTTCTTAAACAAGATGGGATTGGGAGGGAGACAAACCATAAATGACTCTTAATCTCACAAAACAAACTGGGGGTTGCTGGGGGGAGGTGGGGTTGGGAGAGGGGGAGGGGGTTATGGACATTGGGGAGGGTATGTGCTATGGTGAGTGCTGTGAAGTGTGTAAACCTGATGATTCACAGACCTGTACCCCTGGGGATAAAAATACATTATATGTTTATTAAAAAAAAAAAAAAAGGATGAATACCCAACCTTTGTAGCAACATGGACGGGACTGGAAGTGATTATGCTGAGTGAAATAAGTCAAGCAGAGAGAGTCAAGTATCATATGGTTTCACTTATTTGTGGCATAACAAATGACATGGAGGACATGGGGAGATGGAGAGGAGAAGGAAGTTGAGGGAAACTGGAAGGGGAGGTGAACCATGAGAGACTATGGACTCTGAAAAACAACCTGAGGGTTTTGAAGGGGCGGGGGTGGGAGGTTGGGGGAACCAGGTGGTGGGTAATAGGGAGGGCACGTATTGCATGGAGCACTGGGTGTTGTGCAAAAACAATGAATACTGTTACCCTGAAAAAATAAATTAATTAATTTTAAAAAAAGAATGAAAAAAAAAAAAACTTTTGTTTCTTTAGCTTTTTAGCAAATGACTTTGCCCCTCTCATGCTGTAATGAGTTCCAGAGACAGAAAACCTGCCATCGGTGCTATCAAAGGCATGAGGAATGCAGCCTTCCCCAGTGTGTGGAAATCAAAAACCGAAACAAACACAAAACAAACCTCATAATTTTGCTGGAAGAAAGAATCTGGCTGGGTCTAGCTAACAGAGAGGAAAAGAGAAGCAGCACCTAGGCACAGAAGGAGAGAGCAGCCCGGCGTGATGAGACTCTGGCAGTAGAGGAAAGAGGCCAGGAGTGCACTTGGAAGGGCCTGATGGAAAAGCAAAGGCAGCACAGCTAGGAATCGGGTAAAAGGATAAATGTAGAACTGGATTTTGCTGGGGTTAGAAGCCCAGCTCTGTCAATAAGAGCTCCGTGACCTTGAATGAATTACCCAACCTGACCAGGCCTCAGCTTTTTAATTTCTAACATGTGGATAACAGTAGTACCTATTACATTGGATCACTGTGGGCATTAACCCTTGGTATGCCAACTAAGTATATTAGACACAATTTGGAATTTGGGGTTTCTTTTCTGAACAGTGTTAACTATTTCTTTTTTTTAGTGTTAACTATTTTAAAGGCTGGAATTACATGACTTTTATTCCTCTAGAGGTCTTCTGAAGAACAAAAAGAAAATTTGTTTTAGTATTATTAAAGAACAGAATACGACTCATTCTGTCTCATAATTCTATATGGGTCGACTGGACTCTTCTACACATGGAGGGGACATTTTGAGATCTGAGTGACCGTACTTTTCCCGTATCATAAAACATTTTCCTAATTCATCATACTAAGAATTACTGCATGTTTACTAATCATTATTCATTAATTATTCCCAACAACAGCAAAAAAACCTAAAACAGTAAGAAAACAGGAGAATAAAGGAAATACTGAGGAAGATGATGTAAGAGTGAAATAAGTGATCATTCTTCACTAGTCTCCAAGTATTAAATTCGCTGCCCAGAGTTTTGCATCATCTTCAAGAAGGTATAAGACTATTGACGCCTGCTTTAAGCTTTCATTGAGTATAGCTGTGAATTCAGAATTCATTTTCCACCCCATTAGCAAAGAGAAGACAATTTGCAGCTGAAGACACTTCACTATTACTAGATGCCTAAGACACCATGAAGAGACCGAGCAGGACATTCCACACAGTAACAATGAAACTGAACCCAAAGGGCAAATCTTCAAAGGAGTCTACAAATATTATCAGAGGTAAATTTTCTCAAACATAAGAATCAACGACAAACACTATTTCTAGGGGCACCTGGGTGGCTCAGTGGGTTAAAGCCTCTGCCTTCGGCTCAGGTCATGATCCCAGGGTCCTGGGATCGAGCCCTGCATCGGGCTCTCTGCTCAGCAGGGAGCCTGCCTCCTCCTCTTTCTGCCTGCCTTTGCGTACTTGCGATCTCAGTCTGTCAAATAAATAAATAAAATCTTTAAAAAAAAAAACACTCTATTTCTAATTTCAGAAAGGAAATATGACATTCTCATCCACTTAATTATTCAACAGGAAGGACTTCATCAGGCAAGATTTTGCAACAAGATTCTGGACCATCTCACTTTGCAAAAGGGACAGTTTTCATTTTTCTAAAGGGAAAAGGGGCAGTACTAGGTGACAGTATTCTTTCATTTTTTTATGTTTCTATTACCAAAATGTACTTGATATAAAGACGTTTAGTTCTTATTAAAATTTCCTTGAGAATTTATTATCCTTTGATTCTTTTGTAAATTATTCATAAAATAACATAATAATAATATATATAATAAAATAATATAATAATAAATAAAATAAAAGGGTCCCTTGGTAAACAGCGAAAACTATTTTCTCTGGTACACTGAGGGCTTAATGATTCCTACACGTAAAGCACTTGGGACATTTGCTGATGCCCAGTAAACACTGTATTAGTACGGCGGCTGCTCCAACTTTTGTTATTATTACCACAGTGAAAGGAAAGCTGGAAAAGACCGGAGCCATGGGGCATGCGAAATGGACGGGCTGACCCCTCAGGGGAGAACACAAGAAAGCCTGCGGCCGAACCTGGAACACGTTTGTGATACCTTCTCCACAATTCTGAAAGCCCCCAGCGCTATATACCACAGAAGGCGTTCCTCGCATTAAGTTAGGCTCTGAACTAATTTGACAGCAAAACCTGACCAGAACTGATGTGAAGCTCTTTCGGGTTTTTACTTAATCTACTTACTGCAAAGCTGCACACATACCACTGCCAAAATATTAATGTGTGTCACTGTGGAGTCCCACCTCAAATCCTGTTGGTACTGTACTATATGGTATATAAATCATAATCCCGTATTCCCTTAATAAATCTGAAAATGTCTGACTCCTAAAATGTATCTGCTAGCGAGAGTTTCGGATTAGGGTTAGAGACCTGTGGACATTTGCCATCATAAATAAGACTCATCAGTTCGCTTTCCTTCCTTCATGTGTCTAACACAAGTTAATAAAATTTGGGGGGAGGGGCAAGGGAGGAGAGAGAAAGAACAGTCACTCTAAAGGTCACCGTGAAGCCCTGCTTGAAATGTTTCAAGGTGGAGGACTGAGGAGCCAGAAACGAACGCAGTCGGGAACCCGAGAGCTGTTCTCACAGAAGCAGTAAGACAACAAAATTGACGAGCTGGAGCCGGAAAACTGTCGTAAAACATCACGACACTTTCGTAAAGGACTTCTGCAGGTCTTCTAATAGCCGCCGCACTTAGAGCTGTCATCATCAGGGCCCCTTCCGAACGGGGCTACATACACTGCTAGCCATCCTACAAGGTGACCTCTTGCTGAATGCCCAGGACTCGATGCCAGGTCCCCAGCCCTTCCCAAGCTCCCGAGCCTGCTGACTGCAGAGAGGCTGCCCAGCCCGAAGTCTCTCTCCCACAGATACCGCTTACCCACGTGGCCTGGCCACTCACTTCTAGCCATATCTGCTCCACCAAACCTCACGTCCTCACCATTTTCCTCCAGGAGATGAGGCTTCTGTGGCTCTTGTTCAGACTGGGGGTCCACGGACAGGAGCTGGTGGCTGAGGGATTCCTGCACAACTCCAGGTGGCACCATCTTCTGAGGAAGCCCTTCGGGACACACCACGATCTAACAAGCACAACCACACCGATCAGCACGTTGCAGAGAGGGCTGCGGAAGAATCCAGTAAATTCCCACTCTTCCATTCACTCTTTTGCCAGATATTTAATGTGTATCTACAATGAGCCAGGCAAACTGAGTACACAGTGGCTTAATAAACACAGTTTCTTTCTAGGTGAAGATGACTTCCATTAAGCTTATTCACACACAAATAAATACATACTTACAAATTGTTAACGGTTAGAAAGGAGAAGAAAGTGGTGCCTTAAGACAGAGCTGATGAGACCCACTTTAGAGAGGGTGGCCAAGAAAGGCTTTTCTGAGTAAGTGTCACTTTAAGTAAACACCTAAAGGGCAAAAGAAGCCCGCCAGGAGAAAAGTCGTAAGTGTCTGGGGCCAAGAGAATGATATAAGCAAAGACTCTCAGGCAGAAAACAGGTGTCTGGTACAGTTGAGGAACCATAAGAAAGCCACGAGAGTCAAGTTTAGTGAAGGGGAAGAAAGTGAGAAGGGAAGTTGCAAAGGTCAATATAGACTCAGGAAGCCACACTCGGGTCCTTAGTGGACCCCGTTCAAGTAGGACAGACCAACACCAAGACCAGGGCTAGTTCCTGTCCCACCTGCTAAGTACTCCGTGTTTCTGTTCTGGGCTCTTCGTCCACCCTAGCGGACACACAATTACTCTGCCACAACTGGTCTCTGCAGTCTCTCTTTTCTGGAAGGTACAAGCTCAGCAGCATCCTAGCAGAAACTAAGATCCTGCATTGAGAGAGAACTGACATCCCCCTTTTCCCCTCCCTTATGTTTCAAAGCACTTTGAATTTTCATCCTCTTAGCACTGGCAGAACGTGGTACAGGAGTCACATTAACGAGCACCCCAGAACAGTTGTGGCAAAGATCATTTGGCATGGAAGTTGTTTGTGTGTCCTTGTGGACCCGCTCAGGGTAAGAGTCAAGATGATGCCAAGTATGTCAAAGGGCACATCAGCACCGAAAAAGCAAAGCAGCCCTTGAGGTTCCCTTACACTAGGACAGAGACACCAAGGGATAAAGCCTGGGAAAAGGGCTGCCAGAGACAAGAACTGCCTGGAGAGAAAGCTGAGGAACAGTGTCGGGGATACAGATAGCAGGCAGAGAGAAAGGCAAACAAAGTGAGCTGTGGGGGCCTTTAAGAAAATCCCCTATTAGTCAAGTATCATATGGTTTCACTTATTTGTGGAGCATAACAAATGACATGGAGGACATGGGGAGATGGAGAGGAGAAGGAAGTTGAGGGAAATTGGAAGGGGAGGCGAACCATAAGAGACTATGGACTCTGAAAAACAACCTGAGGGTTTTGAAGGGGCGGGGATGGGAGGTTGGGGGAACCAGGTGGTGGGTAATAGGGAGGGCATATATTGCATGGAGCACTGGGTGTTGTGCAAAAACAATGAATACTGTTACACTGAAAAAATAAATTAATTAATTAATTAAAAAAAAAAAAGAAAAAAGAAAATCCCCTCTTGGGGCACCTGGGTGACTCAGCAGGTTAAGCCTCTGCCTTCGGCTCAGGTCATGATCCCAGGGTCCTGGGATCGAGCCCCACATCGGGCTCTCTGCTTATGGGGGAGCTTGCTTCCCCCCCTCCCTCTCTGCCTGGTCTCTGCCTACTTGTGATCTCTCTCTCTGTCAAATAAATAAATAAAATCTTTAAAAAAAAAAAAAAATCCCCTCTACGGGCCTCAAATCCCTACTACCACCAAGAAACTAATTTTCTCTGTGTCCCTGCCAAAGATAGGCTGCATATCACAATGAAGGAGGTAAATGTACATAGCGGCTGTCGATCCTGTTTCAAATATCTGTTTTGTTTTTCATTGTACTTTTCAATATTTATTATTATAAAAAAAAGTAGGGAAAAGTTTGTTTGTTAATGTCCCAAATTATGCTTAAAAAAGGAATAACCAGAGGTCACCACGAACCTTTATTTTCTGTCCTGACGGAGGCAATAGAAAGGTTCAGACATTCCCATCTGGAGGACAATCATTCAGTATAGCCAAGGGTCTGGCTGAGGGTCCATAGCAAATCCCTCTTGCTGCCCACTTACCTCATGGAATGAATTATACCAGCTGAAGAGCCTGAGGATGTTCTGGAATGCTGAAGTACCCCTCACCCAGATATGAAGAATAATGAGACTGGGACCTTACAATGAAGTGCAATGGCTCTCAAAAATGAGGGAGGGGGGCCTGGATGGCTCAGTCAGTTAAGTGTCTGACTTTGGCTCAGGTCATGATCTCAGCATCCTGCATCCTGAGATCAAGCCCTATGTCAGGCTCCCCGCTCAACAGGGAATTGGGTTATCCCTCCTCCTCCCTCTGCCCATGCTCTTTCTCTCTCTCAAATAAATCTTTAGAAAGAAAGAAAGAGAAAAGAAAAAGAAAGAATGAGGGAAATTCTCCACCTAGCTTCAAACTCTTGTGACCTAAGGTCTCACAATTTTTGTTTCTTCGTTAAAAAAAATAATTAATTAATTAATTAAAGCTTAAGAAAGTGTGACCCTAGCAACAAGAAGGTAGAAGGTCAGGTTATAAATGAGTAAGACAAGAATAGGGGCGCCTGGGTGGCTCAGTCAGTTAAGCGTCTGCCTTCGGCTCAGGTCACGATCCCAGGATCCTGGGATCAAGCCCAGCATCGGGCTCCCTGCTCAGCAGAGAGCTTGCTTCTCCCTCTCCCTCTGCCTGCAGCCCTGCCTACTTGTGGTGTCTCTCTCTCTGTCAAGTAATTTCGTTAAATTAACAAAAAAAAATAGATAAGAAGATGTAACAACATAAAGATACTGATCCTCTCTAAATTAATACATGATTTACTGCAAACCGCCCCCCCAAGCCAAAAAAAACCAACAGGATTTTTGGAGTGGTGAAAACTAAAGTAAGTAATTCTAAAGTTCATCAGGAAAAAAGAAAGTATTGAACAAAATTTGGAACGGGGAAGGGTAGCCCAATCAGTACCAAAACACTTTACAGAGCTCAAATAATCAAAAAACTCAAACATTAACAGATAATAAGGTCAATAAAACAGATTAAAAAGACCATAAATACACCCAAATACATGCAGAAATTTGGTATGTAATAAAGACAGCATTTTAATGAGAGAGGAAAAAAGGGATTACTATGCAAGTTTGCTGGGACAACTGGATAGACATCTGGGGAAAGAAAGTTATAACCATATCAAACACTGTGCACCAAAAAAATAAATAAATAAAAATTTAAAAACTGAGAAGAGACTATTAGAAAATTTTCTTATAATATTGTAGTGGAGAAGACCTTTCTAAGTATGGCACAAAATCCAGAAACCATAAATTAAAAGATATAAATGGACTACATAAAAATTTAAAACCCTGCAAAACAAAAATCTCCATGAGCAAAGACAAACAACAAAGTGGAAAAATAAACTTGCAACTCAGACAGACACAGTGCTTACTTTTTTCAAATAGATAAATGATGTAAACAGATAATGCACAAAAAAGGGTACATAGGCAGCCTGGCTGGCTCAGTCAGTGAGCATGTGACTCTTCATCTCAGGGTTGTGAGTTCAAGGCCCACATTGGGTGTAGAGGTTACTTTAAAAAAAAAAAAAAAGGGGGGGGTGGGGCGCCTGGGTGGCTCAGTGGATTAAGCCGCTGCCTTGCCTTCGGCTCAGGTCATGATCTCAAGGTCCTGGGATCTAGCCCCGCATCGGGCTCTCTGCTCCGCGGGGAGCCTGCTTCCTCCTCTCTCTCTGCCTCTCTCTCTCCGCCTGCATCTCTACCTACTTGTGATCTCTCTCTCTGTCAAATAAATAAATAAAATCTTTAAAAAAAAAAAAAAAAAGGGTACACACATAACCCTTTAAAATATATTGTGGTCGGGGCACCTGGGTGGCTCGGTGGGTTAAGCCTCTGTCTTCGGCTCAGGTCATGATCCCAGCATCCTGGGATCGAGCCCCGCATCAGGCTCTCTGCTCAGCGGGGAGCCTGCTTCCCCCCCCACCCCCACCTGCCTCTCTGCCTACTTGTGATCTCTATCTGTTAAATAAATAAATAAAAATCTTTAAAAAAATAAATAAAATATATTGTGGTCAAACTCACTCATAATATGAGAAATGCACACTAAAATCTCGCAGTAATGGAATATTGCATCTTTCAGATTAGCAATAACAAAAAGTTGGATAACATCACATCATCAGGCTGTGAGCAAAAATTTCTCTTGTACCCTGCAGGAGGGCGTAAAAACTGGTCTAAGCTCTGCCAAGGGCAATCTGTCAACAGCTGTCAAAATTACAAATGCAGGGGTGCCTGGTTTTAAGCTCCGTGGTTAAGCGTCTGCCTTGTGCTCGGGTCATGATCCCAGGGTCCTAGGATCGAGCCCCACATCAGGCTCCCTGCTCAGCAGGAAGCCTGCTTCTCCCTCTCCTGCTCCCCTGCTTGTGTTCCCTCTCTCGCTGTGTCTCCATCAAATGAATATATAAAATCTTTAAGAAAAAAAATTACAGGGCCCCTGGGTGGCCCAGTGGGTTAAAGCTTCTGCCTTCAGCTCAGGTAATGATCTCAGGGTCCTGGGATCGAGGCCCACATCGGGCTCTCTGCTGGGCGGGGAGCCTGCTCCCCTTGCTCTCTCTCTTCCTGCCTCTCTGCCTATTTGTGATATCTGTCTGTCAAATAAATAAATAAAATCTTTTTTTAAAAAATTACAAATGCATTCGCCCTCTGAGCCAACAATCCGACTTCCTCTGAGCATTTATTCTATACTTAATGACGTACGTAAAAGTCATTGCAGCCAAGTTTGTTATAGTAAAAGTTCAGAAACAATCGAAAGGAAATGACTTAAATGGCCTTCAACAGGAGTTAAAATTCTGGTACATTCATCCACACTGAAATATAACACAGTTTCAGAGACTGAGGCAGCGTTGTTCGCACGAACATGGAACAAAACAAGATGTAAGAAAAAAACAAGAGACAGAAGTACACAGTGATTTAAAAACACTTCTGTTTTCTTAAAACACATCACCTACATGTGTGCTCATATATACACAGAAGAAAGTCTCTCTCTATAAGGATATACAGGTATCGAGCGAACAGTGGCTGCCTCTGAAGAGGATTAGGTAGCTGGGGACTTAGAGGCAAGAGGAAACTTACTTTTCATAACAACCTTATGCACCTTTTGAATTTTGTATCATGTCATTCAAAAAATAGATACAGTAATTTTAAAAAGAAATAAAATCGCTGACTGTCTTCTCCAGGTTAACACACTGGATACTGCTTCTCTTTGCTGGACTGGCAGGAAATCTCCACAGTGTACCTAATCCCAGGAGAACAAAAGAATATGGATGAAGGACCAGAGCTCGAAGGATCTCACCCCTGCTCAGCAGCACCCTAACTCTCTTCCTCTCCTTCCTCATTGCACCAATGTCTCCCCTTTCGCTCACCTGTTGCCTGCGTTCGTCCAGTTCTCTCTGTATATTTTCTACCACAGCCACAGCCTCTTCTCCACTTTCCGGGTGATGTTCTCTCACCCAGGTCTGAAATTCTTCAGGGAGGATGGTCAGGAACTGCTCCAGCACCAACAGCTCCAGGATCTGCTCCTTGGTGTGCAGCTCGGGCCTCAGCCACTCGCAGCACAGCACCCGGAGCTGGCTCAGGGCCTCCCGCGGACCCGAGGCCTCATGATACTGGAAGTGCCTGAAGCGCTGGTAAAAAGTCTCAAACACTGGAGGACTGTAGTCCTGCATCCAAGTGCAGTCTTCTTCTTCCACCTTAACTATGAGAAGGTCTTCTTGCTCCTGTGAAGTCTCAGCTGCAGGGTCTAAGACTATAACTTCCCCAGACTCTGTCATTATCATTCCAACTCCGAGGGATGTCTCTCCAGGTTAGATGAGTTACACAGATCAAATCTGTTTTCTGCCCTTTAAGATCTTCCGAAGGGCACTTCCATTAGTGTGCAACCTACTGATATATTGGAAATCATTATTAGCAGAGAGATGACAAAGAGGTCATCGGTACTAACGATGACAGCTCAACAGTGCCATTTACTTTAAAATACAGACTACAAGACAGCCGTCACTCCGCCCATAAAATTACTACCAATAGAGAACATTTCCAACATTTAAACAATGCAAAGAAAAGCAATAAAAACCTGGCATCAGGCCTAACCGAATACAATTTTAATGGTGAGGAACGTTACATTTCATATAAATAACAGGACAAGACTTACTAACTCGTCCAGACGCAGTCTCTGCTTGTCTCTACCACAAGCCAAACTTAAGTCAAAACAGGGGTCAAAAACATTACAGCGGTCAAAAGGGGTCTTGTCCTTCATGCCACAAGAGCATGAGAGACCAAGAGGAGACTTCATTGGTTCCGAAGAGAAGCACAGTTATAAGTACAGGCTTGGACCTGGATTCTTCGGAATCGCCCCTGACCCCATAGTCAAGAAACCGGGCCGGTCAAGGTTAGAGACAGGACCCCCGTCTGGACACAAAGCCCATCCCCTTTCCTCCAGGCGCCAGTCCCGGGGAGCTCTCCTGGAGACCAAGCTCCCGCAGCTACGCTTGGAAAAACGGGTTTTTTCCCACAAACGGAAAGAAAACCGAAGCCGACACTTCGCAACACTTCCTCGCCGGAAGTAAGCAAGTCCAAGCTTTCCCGGTCCAACGGGGTCGGGCCATCAATCCCACCGCCGAAAGCACTTCCGAGTCCTCTCTAGGAATCCCGGAGGCCCTCGCCTCGCAGCGGGCGGGAGCGGCCCGCCCCAGACCCCGCCCCGGAGGGGCTGTGGGCCAATCGGCGGGGAATTTGAGATGCTCCGGGTCGCGGCCGTTCCCCGCCCACCGAGCCGCAGGTTCAGTACCACTAGAGCTGGAAGGAAACGGAGCCCCCTTCTGTCCACCCGAGCCCAAACACATTTAAACAGCCCGGGCTCCCCCCATTTCCTTGGAGTGAGGGCAAGGGACCGGGCCTTAGCTGTCCGGAGTGGTTGCTAGGGCAACAGTTTAGCTAATGTCTGATTGGCCGTAGAACTTGTGCTCCCCCACCTCCAACGCTCTGCGCCCCACTTGGAAGTAGGTTCGCCCCTTCCTGAGTGCCCGCAACCCTAATTTCGCTTCAATTTTAAATCCTTCGTGTTTTTTTTTCTCCTGAATCCTTGCCCCTCCCCGCACCCCGTCTCCAGACACACCCACCTCTTCGCCACAGCAGTGCTCAAGGGGCCGAAATCTCCGACATCAGACGCGGAGTCCAGAAGCCTACAACTCCCAGCAAGCCCCGCGCGGGCCACGCCCGCTAGCCAATAGGTCCGCAGGTCTCTTTGCAGCCTCGATCTCGAGAGCCTATCAGAACGTGGGAGGGCAAGGAGGCGTTTCCTCGAGCTCCGCCGCGGGAAGGCAGATGATGGGGTAGTGGGTTGGTCTCCAGACTTGGGGGTAACGGAGTCCGGAGCAATACGTTTCTGCGGAGTAGAGGACTCGTCTGTGCAGCGGTTCTTAGCCAAAAGGATGCACTTCTTAATAACCTCTCGTTTGTGTATGTGTTTATAAACGCCTAAATTGACACTGCGATATGTCTGGTGGGCTACAGGATTTGTGTGGTTTCACTTTTTACATGTACTTTGCGTACGTTCACTTTTTTTTTTAATATTTTATTTATTTATTTGACAGAGAGAGAGATCACAGGCAGAGAGAGTGAGAGGGAAGCAGGCTCCATGCAGAGCAGAGAGCCCGATGCGGGACTCGATCCCAGGACCCTGAGATCATGACCTGAGCCGACGGCAGCGGCTTAAACCACTGAGCCACCCAGGCGCCCTGCGTACGTTCACTTTTAAACACTGAGCCTTTGATCCATTCAAAATTATCTTGGTGTATGGTGTAAAGTATAGATCGAACTCTTGTCTTTTTCCAAATCACTACCCAGTTGTCTCATCATTTATGAGAAAGTGTCTTCACCTCCCATAGATTTGTGATGCTGCCTTTATCGTACACTAAATCCTCGTGCTTTGTGGTCTGTTTCTAGATTTTCTACTCTGGTGCAATGGTCTGTCCCTGTGATGATTTGATATTTTGATTTATTGAGGATTAATACTTGGCTTTAATCTCTCTTTTTAAGATTTTATTTATTTGGCACAGAGAGAGAGAGCACAAGCGGGGGGGAGTGGCAGGCAGGGGGAGAAACAGGCTCCCCGCTGAGCAAGGAGCTATAACCCAGGACTCTGGGATCATGACCTGAGTGGAAGGCAGACGCTTAACCGACTGAGCCATTCAGGCGCCCTTGGTTTTAATATCTCTGAGGGCATATGTCCCCAGTTCGGTTTCTTCTTCAAAGTATTTTTGCTTCTTTAGTTCTTTTCCAAATTTAACTTTAGATTCAGTTTTTATGGTTCCAGAGAGAAGTCTCTATTGGGATTAGTTTTAATTTATATAATTTATATTCACTTAGGGAGAATTGACATTCTTATGAAGTTGATTTTCCTATCCAAGAACAGGTTATGTTTTTCTGTTTCTGGGGCGGGGGGGGGGGGGGCCTAATTCTGGATCCGTCAGGAGTATTTTAGTTTTCTTCATATATTTTGCACATAGCTTATTATGTTCCTTCCTAAGTGTTTTATCTTTCTTGTTAATATTGTGAATTGGGGGCACCTGGGTGGCTCAGTGGGTTAAAGCCTCCGCCTTTGGCTCAGGTCATGATCCCAGGGTCTGGGACCAAGCCCCACATCAGGCTCTCTGCTCAGCAGGGAGCCTGCTTCCTCCTTTCTCTCTGCCTGCCTCTCTGCCTACTTGTGATCTCTGTCTGTCAAATAAATAAATAAAATCTTTTAAAAAATATTGTGAATTGGGTTGCTCTTTTTTTTTTAAGTGTGTCTGTTAGTTTTTGCTGCATAACAAACCACACAAAATTTAGTGACCTAAAAAAGCAACAACTTATTTTGCTTTTGACTCTGTGGGCTGGCCATTTGGTGCACGCTTAGCTGGGTGACTTTTCTGCTGGGTTCCTTTGGTCTGTGGTGGGCTGCGGATGAGATAAGCACTTCTCCTTCTGGGGATTGGCTGGTTGTCAGTTGGAGTGCTAGAAGGCACGCGGGCCACCTGTTTTCCATCACCCGGCAGCCTAACTTAGACTTGTTCACTTGGCGGTGGCAGGTTACAAAAGCAAGAGACCACATTTGCGAAGGTTCTTGATCCCAAGGCGTGAAACTCAGACAGTGTCACTTCTGCAACATTCTTTTAGTCAGATCAAGCCACAAGACCAGCCCAGATTCAAATGGTGGGAAAACAGACTCCAGTTTTAGAAAGGAGGAAAGGCAAAGCGTATTCCTATACCTTTTGTTTTAATTTTTTGGCCATTTTTGCAATATACCACAATAAGATACTATCAAGAGGAGAGAAAAGGGTGATGATCCAGTTAGTACTGGAAATGGACTTTTCACATAATCATCACAGCCTGCATGGCAGAGTAAAAGGTCTGGAAATCAATGCTGTAGACACTTTGGATTTTGTCTTTATATTAAACCAGAACTTCAGAGAGTTGAATCTTAAATGACACTCTTTTTCTTCCTTCTCAGAATTAGCTCTTTTGAATTTGTGCTTTGGGACTTGCCATCAGCTAACACTGAAAGGGCATTAAAATCCGTTAATTTTATTTACTTATTATAGAGACAGTATCTTAAGATACTGTCCACTATGTCACACAGTGTCCTTTTCTTGGGCAGTCATGGGAAATTTATCTTCCCGCTTGGTATCAAGAATAGCTGAATTTCTCCTAAGCTACTATGAATAGTTTGCTTTTTTAAAAAAAATATTTTATTTATTTGACGGAGAGAAATCACAACTAGGCAGAGAGGCAGGCAGAGAGAGAGGAAGAAGCAGGCCCTCCACGGAGCAGAGAGCCCGATGCAGGGCTCGATCCCAGGACCCTGGGATCATGACCTGAGCTGAAGGCAGAGGCTTTAACCCACTGAGCCACCCAGGCGCCCCTAATAGTTTGCTTTTACCCAAGACACACTGCATATCACGTAACTGATCTCGTTTTCCTTTTGCATTGGGTGCTGAGGCTTTTCAGAGCCAAACTGTGGGCAATCTTTCGCCAGTACATAGGAGCTTACAGTGGGCCACTTGTAATCTCATTTTTATCCCTGGCCCCATTTATCCTTGCCCTATTTTTCAATTATTTTTCCAATTATTTTTTAAAGGTGAGACAATATGTTGTGGTTAGAGCCCATAATCACACAACCCAGAGGCAGGAGCTGGTAGAACCTGACTGGTAATCAGCCGGTGAGCAGACCACCTTGGTGGGAGGGGATGAAAAATGCTTGTATTGTCCTCACAGTACTTGTTATTGACTTCCAGATTCCATAATTAGTTATATAAATGGATATTTCCTGAAGCTAGGTTTGCCTGTAGTTAGGAATTTGCATTCTGTCCTTAATTCCTTTGCCTATCCTTGGCCACCTGGCCCTAGTGGAAGCCTTGTCCTGAAATACTGGGAAAAGAACTCTTGACTTCCTGCCAGATTGTGACAACATTCCCACAGAGATGAATAAGTAGACTTATACAAAGTTTCTGCCTTCCGGGGACTTTCAGACCATTTGGAATATCAGATATAAACATCGGACCAGTTATGTCTTTAAATTATTATAAATTGCTCCAAATTTCGAGAATGACAAACCTAAGCCTTGAGAATAATGAAGTTGTTTCTCTAGAAGTGGACTTATCATAAAGATAAATCCTGAATAACCTGCCTTTGCCTCTTTCATGCCATATTAATGTCTAACCAAAACAGATCCCAGACTAGCCACTTAGCTGCTAAAGCAGAAAGTAGGGGTTGACTCCCCGTGCTTTTGCACAACTTTTGGATAAATCATTAGTTTGTAATTTAAACTTTAGTCCATAAAGATGTCATAGGGAATTCTGACCTTGCCTGGGACTTTGCATTCATAAATCAGGATATTAATTGTACTCATTTAAATAGATGAATTTTTAAAATGAATTTACCTATAACATATAACTTGGATAATTCTTCACTTGTTAAATAATGCAGGTGATTTAATGTAAATGTTAAACCAATGTACGGTACTTTTTATTTCAATTGTATGATTTGTTTTCTGAACATTGTTGAAGTATAAATGGATTTGAAACATGTAAAACATAATTATTATATTTTTATTATATATTCTGTTTCTTGAGGCAAGGAAAAAACTCCTAAAATCTTTTTCTATTAAATAGCTAGATTATTTTCTGCTTCCGACTTTTCTGACTACATAGGATCCAAAGGTTAAGCTATTTCCATGATACTTAAATAAGTCTTTGGTATTTATGTTTTCAAACATACTATAATGAGGAGTTACTGTCACATAATAGAGTCCAGGGGTCAAAATGATATAATCATTAAATATTTTTTAAAGATTTTATTTATTTATTTGATAGAGAGAGCGATCACAAGTAGGCAGAGAGGCAGGCAGAGAGAGAGGGGGAAGCAGGCTCCCCGCTGAGTAGACAGCCTGATGCAGGGCTCGATCCCAGGACCCCGAGATCATGACCTAAGCTGAAGGCAGAGGCTTAACCCACAATATCATCATAAAATATTTTTTAATGAAGTTTTAAAGTGATCAAAATTCCTGTCACAAACTCAATTAAAGTTTAGTTTCAAAGGTTTGGAGGCAAGATACCTATGGTGGAGCTCCATTCCTTCCACATTTTCTCCTGAAATACAACTCTATTTCACATTGTCACACAAAAATTTATGTGTCCTAGTAATCTATTTACACAAAATATTTAAGTTGTGTACTGGTCAGAAAGGTTCATCTGATCTCTTCTTTGCAATTCGTGTGTATACAAGTCACTTGGGGGTCTTTTTAAAATACAGATTCTGGGGCTCCTGGGTGGTTCAGTCAGTTAAGCCTCTGCCTTAGGCTCAGGTCATGATCCCACTGTCCTGGGATTAAGCCCCACACTGGGCTCCCTGCTTAGTTGAGAAACCTTCTTCACCCTCTCCTCCCTGCTCTCACTGTCTCTCTCTCTTTCAAATAAATAAACAAAATCTTTAAAGAATAGAAGAAAATAAAATACAGAATCAGATTCAGTAGGTCTGAAGCAAGGCTTAAATTGTGCAATTCTAACAGGCTTCCAGGAAGTTCCAGTGCTGTCTGCCGCCCACAGTTTGAGAAACAAAACCTCATACATCCCTGTCACCTGTGGGTATGTGTACACCTTGGCTTGGTGCCACATCACAAAATATTAAAAAAAAAAAAAAAAACCTTTCCTTGAATGAGATGAAAATTAAGTCATCATGCTACCTAATTCCTGATATAAACGCTTCATGGAAATTTTTAATGATTAAGGAAGAAGGTGAAGTTTCATTAGAAATGAACATTAAGGGGTGCCTGGGTGGCTGACAATGGACTCTTGATTTCTGCTGAGGTCAGCACAGGGGCACCTGGGTGGCTCAGTCGATTAAGTGTCTGACTTTGTCTCAGGTCATGATCCCAGGGTCCGGATCCAGCCCCATGGGGGTTGCCGGGGAGGGAAGGCACCGCGGGAAGTTGGTGATGAGCTCTCTGCTCATTGGGGAACCTACTTCTCCCTCTCCTGCTCCCCCTGCTTGTGTTCCCTCTCTGTCAAACAAATAAACAAAACCTTAGAAAAATTTATGTCTTCAGTCCATACGGACATTTTAAGCTTTAATCTCCTAGGCGAAGTCATTCACGGTACCCTCCCTCCCCATCAGCCATGGCTGTCCATACATGCCAAAGTATCGCATTTACCACCCTGTCCTGTAACGATCTAAGTGTCTGACTCTCTTAGGAGACTGAGGATAGAGACTATGTTTACTCAGTCTTGTAATTTTGGTGTCAGGCAGGATGCCTCGGCGTGTAGCAGGTACTCTACAAACCTTTCCTGTATCAACAAGTACCACGTGAACGGACACTTGTTTACCACTCACTGTACAGGTGGATTTTTATCGTCCCTACGACGAAACTTACAAAACTTTATTCACAGACAATGTGCTTAAAAATGACATTCAAGCTGTAAAATAAGAGTAGCTCTTCTGAGCTCAGCGACTGCAAACTCCTCCAGGAGGGTACACACACAAAGTACCTGTGGAAGGGGCAGGAGGGCAAGCCACAGAGATGGACCTCACTCCTCCGGGGCGCCCAGAGAGGCCCAGAAAATGCCCGGGAAGGAAGGCACCGCCGGAAGTTGGTGACGCACTTCCGGGCTGGGTATTTTTTTTTAGTACTTTTTGTCGCGGGGCGAGGCGGGTTGTGGGTGGAATACCTGCGGGTGGGAGGAGTATCAGAGGGGGCCGGGCAGAGTAGGCCCTTGCTGGGGACTGGATAGTCGGAAGCCGCTGTTCTGGGGAAGGCCGATGAGTTCCGGGGCTTTTTGCAGGGTTTGCTGTCTTTGTCACCTGAAGGCAGCACTCCGGGAAAGTCTGCACGCGCCAGAGGACGATGAGCTCGAGCTTGACCGCGAGTCAAGTCACTGACGCTGAGGCAGGAGCCTGGATGGCAGCTGCGAGGTCGAGGGTCGGCGCGCCGTCTCCGCGTGATGGACTTTTGATAGTGAAAGTGGAGGAAGACTCTCCCGAAGGTCAGGAGCCCGAAGCGTCCGGGGACTGTCAGGATTCGGAAAAGTCGCGACAACGTTTTAGGCGGTTCCGTTACCAGGAGGTGGCTGGACCCGAAGAGGCGCTAAACCGGCTTCGGGAACTTTGTCGCCGGTGGCTGAGACCCGAGATGCACTCAAAGGAGCAGATCCTGGAGCTGCTGGTGCTGGAGCAGTTCCTGAGCATCCTGCCCCAGGAGCTCCAGGCCTGGGTGCGGAGGCACTGCCCGCAGAGCGGGGAGAAGGCTGCGGCCGCCGTGCGCGCTTTTCAGAGAGCTCTGGATGGGGCTTCACCCCAGGTGAGGAGTGAAAGTGTTCTGGTGGCCGAGATGCTGAGTTTCAGACCTTCTTTCCTAACTATGCTTTGTCCTAACTTCACGGTGTGCATGAAAATTTCTTTTCGTAAGGAAAGAGTGACAAGTAAATCTATCCAGGAAATGATCCTTCAGTTATAGACCTCTGAGCACAAAACCAACGTGAGAGCATTATTTACCCGTTGTAAGACACCCGCTCGTCTAACTAGAGTATTTGGGGAAGAAAGATGTCAGATGGAACGTGGCTTCATGTCGTTGACTACTTAAGCTAGAGCAGCAATTCTCCACCACTTTGTTTTACTTTTTAGAAGTTTAGCGACCCCCCTCCTCCTACATTTGATAATGGTCCTGGCAGAGGGGAGATGGGCTATAATGGAGTTAAGTGATCATGCCTACGTGATGAAGCCTCGGTAAAAAATCCAAACAGGGTGAGATTCGGAGAGCTTCCTATGGGTGAACACATCCATGTACCCAGAGGGTGACAAACCCCAACTCTTTGGGGACAGAAGCTCCTCCTCTCTGGACCCTCCCAGACCTCACTATGTATCTCTTCATTTGGCTGTTCATCTGTATCCTTTATCATATCTTTTTGTAATAAACTGGTAAACCTAAGTGTTTCCCTAAGTACTGTGAGCTCTTCAAGCAAAGAGTCAAATTGGTAGGGGGAGATCTTGGGAATCCCTGATTTGTGGCCAAGTCAGACAGAAATTGTGGGTAACCTGGAGACCCAACTGCTCCCTGAGTTGGGAGGAAAGGGTAGTCCTGTGGGACCCCGTCCTTAATCTGTGGGATCTGAGTCTATATCCAGGTAGATAATATCAGAATTGAGTTAAATTTTTAAATTTTAGGATACCCAGCTGGTATTACAGAACTCCCTGATATATGAAAACCCCTACATCTGGTGTCAGAAGTGAAGGGGTTTGGGGATGAAAGTACTCAGAGTACTGAGAGTAGAAGAAACACACAGGAAGGAGTATGATTTTCATTTACAAGGAAGCAGAGGCAAGGGTCAGGAAAAAACAAGTTTTATTATACTCAGATCTTAGAAACAGGAGGCACAGCATGACACTCAGAGCTTCCTGGGAAGGACACCACAGGTGGTGAGGAGGCAGAACACTGGCGCAAGGGGAAGGTTTAGGCCAGAGCCTGTACTGAGGTTTCTCAAAGAAAGACAAGGCAGGGCAGGGGAACAGTTTAGAATCAGTTGGTTTGAATAATTTTAACAGGCTCTAACCTATAGGGCTGGTCTGTAGTTGGCCTGATACCTGCTCCTAGGATGAAGAAGGTAGAGGAGTGTTACCTCCTGGAGTGTACAGGCCAGGTAGAGGAGGTATGGCTTGAGATTAAGTAGTATTGGCTAAGTCTTTTTTTTTTTTTAAGATTTTTTTTTTTTTTGGACAGAGAGGGATCACAAGCAGGCAGAGAGGCAGGCAGAGAAGAGGGAGAAGCAGGCTACCTGCTGAACAGAGAGCCCGATTCGGGGCTCGATCCCAGGACCCTGAAATCATGACCTGAGCTGAAGGCAGAGGCTAAATGCACTGAGCCACCCAGGCGCCCCTGGCTGAGCCTTTTGCTCTAAGAATTGACTAGCCCTGGGAAGGGCAGTCTCCCTAGCCAGGAAAAAAAAAAAAAAAAAAAAATTTTAAAGCTATCAAAACAACACACAGAAAATTTAAAAATATATTTCTTTTTCCTGTTCTTTAGTGAGAGATTCTTGGAGTCAGTTTGTGACCCATCACTGAAGCCTGGACTGACATCTCCCCACACCAGTGCTGGAACCTTCCCTTTCTAAGAACTGCGGTTTTACCCTCTGTGAATGGTCAACTTAGATTTAAATAAGCTATCGCAAAAGATCATCTTACTGGTTAATTATCTTATAGGGCAATGGTCATGGAAAGGGAAAGTAAATGTTATTGAACAGTTGCTGTCAGTGAGCTACCCTCATTCTTCTTAAATTTTTTTTTTTTTAAAGATTTTATTTATTTATTTGACAGACAGAGATCACAGGTAGGCAGAGAGGCAGGCAGAGAGAGAGGAGGAAGCAGGCTCCCTGCAGAGCAGAGAGCCCGATGCGGGGCTCGATCCCAGGACCCTGAGATCATGACCTGAGCCGAAGGCAGAGGCTTTAACCCACTGAGCCACCCAGGCGCCCCTCTTCTTAAATTTTTTGTATGCATCTCACACATGGGTTGGCGAGTCTCAGAGCCAGCACTGGAATTTGGGACTTCCTGGTTACCTGTATATTTTTAATCTATATCAGATTTCCATTTGAGTTAATCACAGTGATATAACACAAATGAAGATTTTTCTCTTTCCCCACGTTAGTGTAAACAGTCCACAGAAAAGCTTTTCAGGATTGCAAGAGAATTTCAGCCTCTTTGTTACTTTGAAACTCCAGTCCGTGCAAGACTCACTGGAAAAGACTCAACAGTCATGGTTGTTACTTGATTCCCAGGGCTTCCTGCTCAGTGTTTGCAGACTCCTCTGGAGTCCAGCCTCATCCGGAGATGAGTGGTCACTTACACTGTCCTGGAACAGCAGGCGCTGAGTGGAGGTCTCGTGTCATTTCAGGAGTTGGTGATGGTTGACAATGTTGCTGTGTCTCTAACTTGGGAAGAGTGGGACCACGTGGACCCAGCTCAGAGGAACTTCTGCCAGGAGAACACCCTGAAGGACTGTAGAAACATGGTCTCATTGGTCTCTCCGAGTAAGTGCTGACTTCGTTTCAAGCTGTGGGTGATTTGTGGAGGGCCAGTCACACAGACAGGTTGAGAGCTGTTAATATCTCTTTTGTGACTCAACAGGACCTTGCTGTTCTATATTGTTAGGTGATAGATTCGGCTTTTTATTTTCATTTGTTTTTTGTTGTTGTTTGTTTTTAAAGATTTTATTTATTTATTGGACAGACAGAGATCACAAGTAGGCAGAGAAGCAGGCAGAGAGAGGAGGAAGCAGGCTCCCTGCTAAGCAGAGAGCCCGATGGGCGGCTCAATC
>NC_060086.1:16041907-16046907 GCF_922984935.1 Meles meles
GGAGCGGCAGTGTGGCCGCTGGGCAGGCGACCCCCGAATCCGCGCAATCCTCGCTGCCGCCCTCGGCCGCAGCCACGGTCGCGTCCCGGAAGGGCACCGGGGTCGGGGCCCCCGGGGAGGCGACGGCGTCGGGGCTGCGGCGCGCGAAGGCCGAGTCTGGGGCACCGCCGGGCCCCGGAAAGGCCCCGAAGCTGGCCTGAGCGGGCGGCGCGGGTGGCGCTGCGGGTGCGGGCGGCGCGTCCTTGGGCGCGGGCTCCGGACCCGCTGCGCCCTTAAGCGCGGCCTGCGGCACCAGGAAACCAAGCGGCTGCGTGATGGGGTAGAGCAGGAAGTGGCCCTTGCCAATGAGGGTCCGCGGCGCGCACGGCAGGCCGGGCGCGAAGTCCAGCCCGGCGGCCGCGGCAGCTGCCGCCGCGGCGGCGGCGTTAGCTGGGGCGGCTTTCCGGCGCGGCGGCGAGTCGGACAGCAGGCTCTCCACGCTGAACGGGCTGGCCTTCGGCAGGCCGGCGGCGCCACGTTCCACCGCCGCCCCGGGCGCACACGGGGCCGCGTCCTTGTCCGCTGGGCGGCCTAGCCGCAGTTGCGGGCCGGCGCCACTTCTTTGGCTCGGGTAAAAGGCGGGATCGCAGGTGCCGGGCGCGGGCGGTTCACCGGACGGTGCGGGCGCGGAACCGGCGGTGCCGGCGGCGTGTGCGCTAGGGCCCTTGGCCGCGGCGGCCGGCGGCGGCGGCTCGGGCGGCTCCGGGGACAGGCCGCCGCCGCCGCTGTCGCTGTCGGAGCTGGGTGCGCTGTGCAGGGACAAGCCGCCTGGCGAGTGCAGGTGGCGGCTCTGACTCTTCAGCAGCTTCTTCTCATGCTTGCGCTTCTTTTTCTCCATCTTCTCCAGTTCTTTGCGCGCGATCTCCTCTGGGTCCATTGGCTCGCCACTGCACGTGGTCGGGTGTGAGTTGTGAGCCGGCCGCCCTGGGCCCTTCTTCGTGTTCTCCTTCTTCCTCCACTTGGCCCGGCGGTTTTGGAACCAGACCTAGAGCAGCCGGATAGGGGAAAGGAAGGCATAATCAGGCGGCGGGCTTGCCGCGGGGGCTTCGGGCCTCCCCACTCCCCCCAGACAGACCTCTACAACCTCAGCTCCGGCCAGGGGGTGGGAGCTAAGGCAAGCGGCCGGCCGGCCCTGAGCTGGTTTCGGTACTCAAGCTGCAGGTTCCAAAGAGCATCTTTTCCACCCAGAAGAAGGTAGATGGGGCCTCTCGGCCAGCTTCCCACTCTGGCTTCTCACCTCAGGGAACTGGGAGCTGCCCCTTCGTTGGGGACGGCAGGTCTGGCCCCTGAGGGCCTCTGGTTCCTGGTCGGAGTCAGGCAAGGAGCAGGGCCTCTCCTCGCCCCTCTTGGCTTCTCACAGCTCCTGCCTGGCCTGAGGACCACCAGTGGCTGGGCTCAGCTGCCCTCCACATCTGTCTTCGGCCCCCTGGAGACTGAGTCAAAGGCCAGATTTGGGGGTTTCCCATGAAGGGAAATCTAGGTGCTTCTTCTTCTAGAAGGTCCTGGTAAGCCAAACTTAGGGGGAGGGTTTCCAGCAGCCTGCCCCCCAACATATTCACACATGTCCTTCTTTCTGGGGGCTCCAGGCCAAGGCACCAACACAGCCCCTGAAACCAGTTGTTCTTGGCCTAGGCCGGGGGGAAGGCAGACAGGAAAGCAAGAGGCCAGTTGCCAGGCGGTGTAGAGGAGGCCTGGGCCTATCCAGCCTCTTCTACCCTCCCTGTAGGCCTTGTCCTGGGGAACAGCTGCGCTGGACACTGGCTCCCCCACCGCACACACACAGTCAAATCCCTGCTGGGCCTCAGGCACAACACCCTCCCCAAGAGATCACAGTAATTCAAATTCTTTGTTGTGGCCACGGAGAGACCAGGCACAATAGCAGGCCCGGCCTGGTCACAGGGAGCCTTGCTGGTGCCAAGGTGCAGGTTTTAAGCTGTAACCTCTCCAAGGCTGTAACTGCTTCTTCCTTCCTTCTTTCAAATACTTCTTTTTTTGGTGCAAATTCCACGCTCACTTGTCACCAAGAAATGCTCATTATTGTACAGGGGAGAAACGAAGAGGTCTTCGCTTAAGACAGTGACACAAATTGGACGAAAGGATTTACAAACAGAAGAGGTCATGAGGGGCAGTGCAAGCACAGGTCGAGAACACCTTTTTAGACAAAGCTATTGGTGCTAAACAAGCATCTTGCTGGTTTCTGCCTCAAAGCCCTGCACCCATAGCTGCGGCCACACACCCGACTCACCACCACACCGACCCCAGAAAAGGATTTCTGGACTTCAGGAAAATATCTGATTATGCACAATTTGTCTTGAATTTTTAATCCACCAAATAGACGCTGTATTTTTTAAAAGCATAACGCCGGCAGTCTTCGAATGAAATCAAAGTGCGCGGGGTGTGGTGGGGGAGATATAACCGAGAGTATTAGAGATTCAGACACCTTCTCCCCACCATGTGTTAACTGTGTAAGTTTCCACCTCCCCTTCCTCAGCTAACCTTCTGCAAAGTGAAGAATAAATACAGGTCTCCATCTGAGTATTTTAGAGGCAAGAGGTAAACAAACAGACGCGTTTGCTCCAGGCTGGTGACGGAGACATGGAGACCCAGGGCAAGGGCCAGGAGCCTTGGGGTCTACCTGCTCCGGGTCTCTTCCAGATCCCAGACCGGCTGGCTCCCCCACTACCCCCCGCCCCTGCTTCTCCCGCCCAGTCCTCTGAGACCACATTTCCAGCGGTGGCCCGAAACCCCACCACGAAGCTCCCGGTTCCGACGCAGCGCTGTCCGGCTACTTCGGGGTCATCGTCCGCCCCTCCCAAGCCTCCTGGGGCTTTCTCCCCGAGAGGCGCCAGCCCCGGAACCTCACCACCACCTCCGGCCAGGCGAGCGCTAGGGGGGTTCGGAAGCGGAGCCGCGGTCCCCCACATAGAACAAAGACGGGGCCAGCGCGGCCGGCTACGTGGCGGAATGCTGGCTCTCGGGAGGAACGGCGGGTCTTTACCTGCACTCGAGATTCGACCAGATCCAGGCGCAGCGCCAGCGCCTCGCGCATGAACACGTCGGGATAGTGGCTCTCGTTGAACGCCTTCTCCAGCTCTTCCAGCTGCCAGCCCGTAAAGTTGGTGCGGGTGCGCCGCCGCTTACAGCCCGGGCTCTCCTTGTCCGGGTCCCCCGAGTCTGCGGGCACGCAGAGGACGCCGCAGGGCTCAGCCAGGGCCCAGGCCACATCCACCCCCTCTGTACCTGTCGGCCGCCTGGATCTGGGGACCCTGCGCCGGGGCGACAGACCGAGAGTGCCCGAGCCTCAGCAGCCGGCACATGCTCTACAGCCGCCCACGACCCAACTCCTGCGCCCGACAAGGGTGCCCTGCTCCCCCCACCCCGTGCCCTCTCCGCCCGCCGCACCTACCTGACAGCTTGAAGGGCTGACTGTCGCCTCCCACCCCGCAGGCGGCCGGCAGCAGCGGCGTGGGGTTGACCACTGAGGCGGCGGCGGCAGCGCACGAGCCGCTGAGCAGGCCGTCGATGGAGAAGGGCACCGAGGCGGCGGCGGCGGCGGCGGCGGCCGACTGCAGCTGGTGGCCGGCCAGCTCGTACACGTGGTGGTGGCCCAGCGGGTAGGGAAAGCCCACCACGCCGCCCAACGAGCCCCCGAACTGGGCATGCGGGTGCTCCAGGAGGCGGCCGTCCATCATCTCGCGCGGGGGGCCGGCGGGGCCGGCGGCGGGGCGCGGGGGCGCGGGCCGGGGCCGGGGCGGGCCAGCGGCGGGAGGCGCGGATGGCGGCGGCGGCGGAGACAGGGACCCGGAGCCCTACACATGCTTCGCCCGCACTCCGGCGCTTTACTTTATCAACATCAAGCTCCCGATAATTAGCCGCGGCCCGGGGAATTTGGGACCAATAAGAAGCGCTAATCGGCTCTGACGTCAGAGGCGTGCTGGGTGCAAGGAAACGTTTTCCATATCGATTGCTAATTATACCTGACATGCACCTCAATAAACAGTATCAGGAACTGTCACAACAAGGGGGGGGCAGCAGAGAGGGAGGGGCGCGGCTCGGCGCTGGGCGGGCGCCGGCTCCGAGAGCGGTCTAGGCAGGGGTCCCCGGCGAGCCCCCCACTCCAATCCCCGCTGGCCGGAGCCCGCGCCTCCCCCGCCGCGGGCTCCCCGCCCCTCTGCAAATCACTAATAGATTTCCCTTTAAAACATTCACCGGCGTGTTGTGGGGATTTTTCACCAGAAATGCTGTACTCTCTGAACCTTTAAAGTGATGTTGCTCCAATTACAGAGAGACATTGAGCGGCAAATAGACTGATCCAATAATAGGAGATTCATCATCCGCTCTTTCCGAAACTGTCACATTGAATTTAAAACTACAAGGGCTTCTCATCTCCTCTCCGGCTCCAGGCGGCGGGGGAGAGGAGGAAGGAAAGGGAGGAGGAAGAGGAAGGAGCGGAGGGGGCAGAGGGAGGAGGCGACTCCAAAAGAGAATGACTCCTACAGAATGTAGCACCCTGTCAATAAAAAGGCATAATTAACGCCCTTTCTGACTGGCCGCTGCCCGGGCTCTAGAAACAGAGGTGGGGGGTGGCTGTGGAGACACCCTGATACCCCCACCCACCCCCCAACTCCATAGAACCAGAGCACAGGGCTGGGGAGGAGGGGTGGAAGGACGGGAAAACTAACTTTGGGGTGGCGGGCCATTAGGCCCGGGAGAGGGAAATAAAAAAATAAACACTTCTGCCTGGGACTCGGCCTCTGAAGAACAGGGCCCAGGTACTCAAACCATCAATTATAACTAAATTATGTTCCCAGAGAATCTGTCACTCCCTTTTCCACTATAAAATATTGATAGACTCAAAGCACAATCATTAAAGGACATATTCTTAAATAAGCAGCAAATTAGGGCTGTGGGCAGGAGGGAAAGGAGTCGTTATATCTATCTATCTATCTATCTATCTATCT